>NC_135783.1:351969321-352144321 GCF_051106095.1 Pogona vitticeps | reverse complement strand
AGCAATACAGTGGGGTCTTGACTTGAGAACTTAATCCGTATTGGAAGGCGGTTCTCAAGTCAAAAAGTTCTCAGGTCAAATCTGCATTTCCCATAGGAATGCATTGAAAACCATTTGATCCGTATCTGCTCTTTTCCGTCCATAGAAACTAATGGGAAGCTGCTATTCCGCCTTCGACCACTAGAGGGGGGATATTTTGTTTCTTTTTTTTCTTAGGTCAAGAAAGGTTCAGGGAAGGCAGGGAAAATACAGTCCAGGCAGTACAAGTACCAGGCAGTCCGAAGACTGTCTCCCAATCCACTCTCTAAATGCTGGGAGGAGTGAGGAAGCAGACAGGCACCCTTTTCACTGGCCAACAGTTAACTGAAAGTTCAAATTTTGCACTTTCCCTGCCTCCCACGTGGTTTTTTTTCAGTTCTTAACTCAAATCTAAGTACTTAAGTCAAGTCAATATTTTCCTATGAGAGCGCTTCTTAAGTCAAAATGTTCTTAACTCGAGCCGTTCTTAAGTCAAGACCCCACTGTAACAGGAATGGTGGCCGCCTTCCCCAGACTGGTGTCCCATCCTGTCTCACCAACAGCCTTTGAGTTGAGGATAAGGGAGGATGTTGCCCTCCCCGTGCATCGTGTGTGTGTGTGTGTGTGCTGGATTAAGGAAGAGCAGCCACCCACCTACCCAACGCATACCATTGCTGTTGCACATTCGGAGGCATACGAGGCTGGTCACAAGATGTCTTTCAGAGAACCTCGCCTGCCCTGGCTCAGTTTATGATTCATGAAGTCTTGATAAGCTTCAAAGGCTTCCCAGAACAGAGATTTCCTAACCACTGGTGTGGAGGATCAAAAATGACTTGAGCCAAAAAGGAGTCTGGATTTGTGCAAATATTTTCAGAGGTAGGAAACATTTGGGAAGTCCCGGAATTCTACAAGCCGGCATGGCCCTCTACCGTGTGGATGATGGGATTTTAAAAAGATGAAACGGAGCCTATCTCACTCTAGGCACATGATGTAGGATTATCTGGAAAAGACAATAATTTGAGGGGAAGGGGCAGGAAAAGAGGAAGACCCAGCATGGGACAGAGTGGGCTCACACTGAGGACTGGAGACATGAAACCAAACCACGCTTGTTGCCGGAATAAGGATGGCTTAGCTTGTTCTCTGATGACCTGCAGCACCACCCTTCCTGCTGGCCAAAGGTGGTACTACGGCGACCACATCAGCAGGGAGTTCAGTGGCTTAGGTCAGGGGTGGCTTTCCGTCTGTTGACACCAGCGCCTCTAATCCCAGAAGCAAACATTTTTTAAAAAATTATCATTCACTCCAACCTTCCTTTCTCCCTAACTCCACTTTGCCTGGCTCCACCTTTGTTTTACAAACCAGAATTTGTACACCCCGCTAACAAAACAAAGCAAAAACCCTTAGGGGCCCCCAGTCCTCCTCTTTCAAAAAGATTTTTCCACATTTTGGGGGGGAAATGCAGTTTCTCCAAACGATGGTTTGATTTTTAAATGGCTGAAACGACGCTAGCAATTTCATAGACTAATAGGGCAATCGTAACTATAAGCCGCGAGGATTACACCGCGTTGCAAGATCCTTTTGGTCCAAGCCGGTCGGGAATGCGAATACTTTTTTCAGGGTATGTGTGCGTGGAACAGCTGGTGTTTTTATTTTCTTCAAGGCAAGGCAGGAGGACAGCCGCAACATCTGGGTGAGAAAAATACAATCGCAGCTGGGGAGTGAATGGGGCAGGATGCCATAAGGGAAGACAGACATTGGGTCCAAATCACAGGAATGTCTGCGTCTCTCACATGTTCTTCACGTGTATCATAACAAGAGGACAGTCTGGTGCTTATTATGATTTCAAATAATCTCTCTCCCCATGGAAGGCAAGCGGTCTATGGCGAGATCCGGGAACTACAGACAAGCTTCCCTCGTTGCAACCCAAGGGATGTACAGTATCTGGAACCTGATGTTTCAGGGGGTCTCTTTCACAGGTTGCAACTCCAGAGTAAACCCTCGCATAGGTCTCAACATCAGGGATAAATTAAGTGGCACATGGAAAATGCGGAGCGGAGTGGGGAAACGGCTTCTCTCCTAAGTTTTTCCTCCTGGCTTTTGGCCTGATGTGCATGCACGCACGCACGCATGCACACACACATGCACACACACACACACACACACACAGGCCATCCCACCCCGGACACACAAACAAGACACAAGCAATGCCTGCTGCAGAACATCCCGCAGCCAAAAGCAAGGTCCTTTCCTGTCCGTCATGTAAACAAAGGGCCCAGCTGTTTTCTGCTAAGAGGCCAGTTTTTCAAAACTCAGCCTCTCCTGCATAAACTCCAGTGTAATGGTATTTAAAGTGTCATGCACAATAAGCGTCTCGTCCCAGGCCATAAATCGCAGGTGGGTTGCCGCAGACTTCAAGAGCGGCTCGGAGCAGCTGCGCTTGCCTCGATCATGCAGGTCTTTCCCTCCAGAACGGGCAGAGCTTGGAAAGTTACTTTTACAAAGGAATGAGTCACAATTACAGTCGCACTACAATAAAAACCTGCTTCTCACTGGCATGGCGGCATGGCTGCAGTTATTTTTTAAAGTCATTTTTTCCATTCTCAAAAAAGCCGAAATCAGTTCATTCGTTCACTCGTTCATCCATTCATTTGTTCATTTGTTTGTTTGTTCCTTCCTTCCCCCTCTGTCTTTCTCTTCCTTCCTTCCTTCCTTCCTTCCTTCCTTCCTTCCTTCCTTCCTTCCTTCCTTCCTTCCTTCCTTCCTTCCTTCCTTCCTTCCTTCCTTCCTTCCTTCCTTCTTTGCTTCCCTCTCTCTTTCCCTTCCTTCCCTCTCTTTTTCTCTCCCTCTCTCCCTCCCCCTTCCTTCCTCCTCTTTCTCTTCCTTCCTTCCCCCTGTCTTTCTCCTTTGTTCCTTCCTTCCCCCTCTGTCTTTCTCTTCCTTCCTTCCTTCCTTCCTTCCTTCCTTCCTTCCTTCCTTCCTTCCTTCCTTCCTTCCTTCCTTCCTTCCTTCCTTCTTTCCTTCCCCCTGTCTTTCTCTTCCTCCCTCCTTCCTTCCTTCCTTCCTTCCTTCCTTCCTTCCTTCCTTCCTTCCTTCCTTCCTTCCTTCCTTCCTTCCTTCCTTCCAGGGATGAGGACCTTGAGTTGTGGCACTTGTTATTAAGTCAAAGTTAAGCTGCACTAGTGACTCAACTTGGTGTAGCAAACACCCTGTCTTCCTATATACTGTATATATATAATGATATTGGCCTGCACCAATAAGATCTGTCCGGGAGGCAGAGCCAGAGAAACTAGAAGGGAGGGGTGAGTCAGAGTCTAGAGAGTTCGGTCAGAGACAGAGTTTGGAGAAGGAATTTGTGGGTTTGAGGCAGAAAAAAAGGGTTTAAGGAGTGATTAGTCAGAGTGTGACCTGCATTAATTAAGATAGGACAGGTTAAAGTAAAATACGGAAGCTTTTGGTTGTTGTGGGTTTTTCGAAACCCACAACAACCATTAGATCCCGGCCATGAAAGCCTTCGTGAATACGGAAGCTTTGCGTAACTTTAAGAATGTGCTTAAGAACTATTCCTAAAACAACTTGTAATCAATAAACCTGTTTCTTTTTAAAAGTTAAGTACTGAATGGATCTCGGTCTTTCATAGGAATGGTGGCGCTGGGGGTTAACCCACAGAAGCCTCTGTGCTGCAAGGTCGGAAGACCTGCAGTCGTAAGATCGAATCCACGCAATGGAGGGAGCTCCCGTCGCTTCTCCCAGCTCCTGCCAACCTAGCCGTTCGAAAGCATGTTAAAAAGTCGATAAATAGGTACCACCTCAGTGGGAAGGTGATGATGTTCCGTGTCTAGTCGCGCTGGCCATGTGACCACGGAAACTGTCTTCGGACAAACGCTGGCTCTACGGCTTGGAAACGGGGATGAGCACCGCCCCCTAGAGTCGAACACAACTGGACTAAATGTCAAGGGGAACCTTTACCTTAAAGAGATCAACTGGTGGCAGCGTGTTGAAAGGTGTGTTGGGATACTCATGTGAGCTCTGTGTTTGGTGAAACAAGCAGGGGCCACAAGGTAAACATCACACTCGGTTTCCCCCCCCCCATCACCCAGATGTGGGCCTTGGGACTCAGGACTTGGTACCAAAGATTCGGATTCAGACCCTAAAACTCGCTACTTATTATTATTATTAGGCATCCTTCAGTCTCGAAAGACTATGGTAGTGTGCTCTGAATGGAAGACCTGGAACAGCATCTAGTGGGGCTGAGAAGGCCAATTCGAGAGTGACCATCCCTTCCACACTGAAAACAAATACAATCTGTCCCCTTTCCAGCTACCTGGTTCTGCTGGTTTTCGGACTGCCTCTTTGCCTCGGCCTGCTGGACAAGGATCTCTTCAAATTGGGAGAGGCCGTGATGCACCGCCTGCCTCCATGCTGAACACTCAGACATCAGGGTTTCCCATTTGTTGAGGTCTATTCCTGAGGCCTTCAGATCCCGCTTGCAGATGTCCTTGTATCACAGCTGTGGTCTCTCTTGGGGGTGATTTCCCTGCACTCATTCTCCATCCAGGAGATCTTTTGGAATCTGACCGTCAGCCATTCTCATGACATGCCTGAGCCAACGTAGACGTCGCTGTTTCAGTCATGTATACATGCTAAAAATTCCAGCTCGTTCTAGGAATTTTATCCAAAACTTGCTATCATCCCTGTAAAATTAAGAGGCAGGACTTGAGCAGTCGGGAAATGAATTCTGCAAGCTGTAATTCAGACGCAACTTTTTCCAGCTGGCCAAATAATATCAGGACTTGACCACTCTGGCCACTCTCAGTGGGGGCCCCTTTGAAGGGGGGGGCACAGAACACTCCTTCACACACCCCTTTATAAGCTTCTTTATGTGTCCTATACGATCCTGACTCAGCCTATATTTCTTTCATATTGTGGCCAAAAACAAAAGGGGGGGGGCGGTAAGAACGGCTGGTCTAACTGGCCTATTTGGAGGTAATTCTCCTGCAGAAGGGATCCGTTTGAAGCAGAGAAATAAAGGAGATGGAGGGGAGAAAACAGCTCGATCTTTTTCCAAAGCCCTGCTGGGTCTCAGCTCCAGAGAGACCCCCTGCCAGCTGTTTCAACCCCCCCCTCCCCTCCCAACCACCAAAGGCCTGGTTGCCTTTGAAGTCCAAAAATGTCCAACATCTGAGACAAGTTCGTATCGCGGTGAACGGGGAAGGGCCCGTCCGAATCCCAGCGCAGAGGGCCGTGTCACGGCTGACGGGACATCTGCAAGACATTTTGAAATGTTACATTTGAAAGCTTTCCTCTCGGGGGTCGCGGCAAGGTGCAGGGGATGAAATTGGGCGAAGATGAAAAGCAGGTGGACCTCTGGGTGTTTAGCATCCTCTCTCTCTCTCTCTCTCTCTCTCTCTCTCTCTCTCTCTCTCTCTCTCTCTGGGCTGTGTTTCTTCAGCAGTATCTTCAGCACTCTCTAAAGAGCGTACAACTTTCCCTCCGTGTGTTGTTTTGCTGGGAGAAAGTTTGCTCACAACTTTGGATGGGATCTCATCCCCAAGCTCATTGACCTTGGATAGGATGCAGTTTTCCTACCTGTTAAGAATTTTGATCAAACGTGCATTCTCGTAAACATTAGCAGAGTCCGGAGATATTGGTTTGCATAGACACAATGACACTGAGAGAGTAAAATATCAATTTAGTCTATTGACATAGATACACATAGAGAATAGACATTCCTCTGCCAACATAACATGACACGATACAACACATAGCACGGGGGAAAGTGATCTGACTTACAGCAGATAAAATGTCCCCTTGACACATGACTTATTTACAGTTCTGGGGCCAATTAGAAAATGTTTTTTGTTGTTTAGTCATTAAGTCCTGTCCAACTCTTCAAGATCCCATGAACCAGAGCAATGTTCATAGATCTTACATTCCAGGTTCCTATGCAGTATTTTTCTTTGCAGCATCGGACTTTCCTTTCACTTCCAGGCGCGTCCGCAGCTGGGCGTCCTTTCGGCTTTGGCCCAACCACTTCATTAGCTCTGGAGCTACTTGTACTTGTCCTCCGCTCTTCCTCAGTAGCATGTTGAACGCCTTCCGACCTGAGTGGCTCATCTTCCAGCGTCATATCTTTTAGCCTTTTGTTTCTGCTTAATCAACCAATGAATTAATTAATTTCCAGAACATGGCAAAACATCCTGAAAAACCTACAACAACCAATAAATTAATTAATTGTGTGCAATTCTGACTTAGGCAACCCTTCCTAATGGTTGGCCTGGGTGGCCTTGGGCAAGCTGCACAGTCCCAGGGTGCCCCCAGAGGAAGGGAATGGTAATACACCTCTGAGTACTCTCTACCTGGAAAACCTTGGAAAGGGTTGCCATAAGTTGGAATTGACTTGGTGGCACATAAAAAAGACCCAAAAATTATTCTTGATAGGCACTCGGGAAGGGATCCGTGTTGTCTGTATTGTACTTGGGCCTTAGTTCACAGGACAGACAAGCAAGTAACTTTTCTAAGGCTGGTATGCAGGTCATTTCTGGATTTCACTACAACGGGACATGGGGATGGCCATCCCTTCTGTTCCCAGCCATTGGCCACCAGTGCTAAATGAAGCCTCCATGTTCAAGAGCAGACTATCTGGTGGTCAGTGGCTGCTACGGGAGGCCTTCCCATCCGGCTGGTAGCTTCCCAGAGCCACTTGCCAATGTGAAAAACATTGACCAAGTTATTGCTGGCCTGGCTGGTTAGCGGACACTGGGAGCTGGAGTACCAACAAATATATATACAGTATATTTTTTGGCCAAGTGGTGTCATGGAAGACCTAACTCACTACTTAATTAATTGCCCCCTATACGAAGACCTAAGAGTAGACTTGTTCAGAGAGATCGGCCTTGTAACCAACAGATCAGGTGCTTATCTGATTTTTTTTTCCTGGGGGATAGGGTACCCCGTATAACAGAAAAAGGATTTCTCTTCAGAGCATCAATTTTAAGAAGGAAACACTGTAGTGATAAGGATCAGTTAACTGGGTCTAACTTAGTTTTGATTTGTATCTAGATGATTAATGCTTCTGTTTTAATTTATTCATAATGTGTGTTTGTAACGGCTAAGGCCACACAAATCAACTTGCATTCGATCGATCGATCATAGAACAGTCCGTGGTTGGACACCGAACGGTCACGGGAAACGAGACTGAAGACAAGAGAGCAAGCCAATGCAGTCTAACCGGGTGATTCCTCCCCGGCTAACACCACTATTTTTGAAGGATCTGGAAAACGTTTGCTGAAAGGGAATTTGGGTTATGCGTCTTATGTGCCTGCCTTCAGTGCGAAAGGCTCGGTTTCTCAGCGCTGCATACCGATGCGGTTACAAACCTGCTGGCAGGAGAGTCAAGCCCTACATCTACTCCGCTTCCCCTGCACCACCATCATCTCCTCCTCCTCCTCCTCCTCCTCCTGTGAACATATTTCCAGCTGCTTCCTCTCCGGCTACCTCCTCTTAGGTGCTGCTGGAGCAGCTGGGCCAAAGGCAAGCATCACACATACCAGGCGTGTTTTCTGAGCTGCAGCTCCCCAGATGTTCAGGTCTGGAAAAAAAGATGTGTTTTTCTAAGCAGGTTTGGTGGCCTCCCACGGGTTGGCTTTCCTTAATGGGGAAGGCGGGTGGCGAGCCAAAGGCAACGAGGAGTTCAGTTTCTCTTCTTTTTTCACAGACTGGCCCTTTTCTCCGAAGGGCTCCAGAGGCCAGAAAAGAAAAGGGGAGGAGAGAAATCTTAATGGGCGCTCAAGGCCCCAGTCTTCTGAATGTTCTCCACCATGACCTTGAGGGAGTTCTGCTGGTCATAATTCCTTCAGCTTAAAGTTTGAATACAACTAGCTTAAGGAACTGTGATAGAAGAAATATGATAGAAGTAACTTTTGGGTGGCACGGATGTAACTAAGTTACACTTCAGAAGTAAGGTACAGAGTGGTTCCCACATTATTTTTCTGGTGCAATTTTCTCTCATTAATTTCAGAGGTCACTTTATAATGACATATTCAGAGATAATATATATTCAAGCTGGATGCCACTCTGTCATCAGTCCTATGTGGCAAAGAAAATATTGGTTTGTTTCATATTTTGTATTTACAAAGTATAATAACAGAACTGACCACTAGGGGGAACCAAAGAGCTCTTCCTGTCCTCTCTTTCTTGAGATTTGCTGTCACTGCAGCTATTCTGACCTTGGAAGCAGCTTTGATGTGGTGTGGCATCCAACCAGTCTCCTGTGATACACCCATATTTCAGATGCTGATATCTTCTTGTAAAGTAATCTGTGTTAGAATCCACAATTCCATGCCGTACAGCAGAACCTCGAACACATAGTGCGGTGCCAAGTACATTTCAACAGTTCGTCATATATTACGTTCTTCCTCTTAAGAAAGTTGGTGAGTGTTTCCCAGTATCTTTCTGGTGCGCCGGTGAACCACAACACCACACGCTGGTAACTAGATACTTTTGGAAATGCAGCAATAACAGTGGCGAGCAATCATCTGGCTGAGTAATGGAACACATTCTTTAAATAATAATAATAATAATAAAAGAACCCAGCCTAAAATATTCCAGATTCTGCCCTATCTGTGACCGTGATCCGTTATTTATTTATTTATTTATTTATTTATTTATTTATTTATTTATTTATTTATTTATTTATTTATTTATTTATTTATGTAACTTATATGCCGCCCACTCTACCCAAAGGTTTCTGGGCGGCTTACAACAATTAAAATTCAATTGAAATACAATCCTCCCATTGCATGATAAGAAGGTTGACAGAGGTTGCGACACAGGCTGCTTGAATCTGGTTCGTTGTCTTATGAGCCCTTCCCTAGATCCAGCCATCTCAGCCCTGATTACTTCAAAATCCCTTTTCTAAAATCAGAATGACTAGAATCCTCCAGCTAGCACAGCTCCAGGCATGCTGGCTGGGGATTCTGGGATTTGTAGTGCCAAGTTATACAAAATGCACATGCACCCTAATAGGCTTTTGAAGGCATTCCTAACTGCATTTGTAGGTCAGACTGCATGTCAACGGACAGCAAATATGAAAAGCTGAAAGCACCTTGATGGAACCGCAACATGATCTTCATAAGGAACCAGATTTGCAAACAAAGACTGTGTTTCTCTCCTGATGACCCATCTCAACACAAAGCAAGTTAAACAGCAAACTGTGTGTGTGGGGGGTGTGTGCAGCAATTCTTGCATTCACATGCAAGGATCAACCCAACTGCATCTCAAGCAATGGAGAAGATCCTTTAAAGGGAAAGAAAGCAACAAAAAATATCTACCCTCCTGTCTCCGCCATCCTTTGCTTGGGAAGCTTCCTTGCTGCTCGCCTTCAGAGGGGAAGGGAGAGGAAGTTTTGCATTTCCTTTTAATTGTGTCTAAATGACAACGCATTAGCAACAGTTAAAAAGAAATGCAAAATTTCCTCTCCTTTCCCTTCCGCAGCACGGCACCAAGGAAGCTTCCCATTTCTCATGATCATTAAGCAGCCTCAGCAGAGCAACAGCTTAAGCCATCTCCTTTGGTTCAATACCAGCCATCACACACCTTGGAAACAAATCAAAGTGGAGCGATCCTACCTGCACTGAGAAAACAGTAATAGATGTGGGTAGCCATCAATTGGGTGCAGGTTGGTTTCTGATGGCGTGCACATCGTGCCATCCCTGGGGAAAGAAGCGAACCAGTCTGTCCCCAGCTCAGACCAAGCCATGGGACAAATGTCCATTTGATTGCACCTGTAGATAAATGATGGACAGGCAAGCAGGTAGGAGTAGGGGAGGCAGATCAGACATACAGATTGATTGATTGATTGATTGATTGATTGATTGATTGATTGATTGATTCATTCATTCATTCATTCATTCATTCATTCATTCATTCATTCATTCATTTCTATGCAGATGGGTGGTATAGAAATTGAACAAACAAATGAATGACTGACTGAATGAACGAAATATTCATTCGTTCATTCATTCATTAAACAATTTTATCACCCGTTTAGCAAATTGCTACTCTAGATGGTGTACACAATTCTGGGCTGTGTACACAAGACCAATGTTTTCTATGCGTCTAAATCATATCAACAATAGCATACCTATATTTTGTTTTTCTTAACTCTTATCACCTTCGCGATCCTCCCCACTGAAAGGGATGATGATGGGAGCTGACCGTCGAGGTCTCTGGACACCTCCATGGTTGAAAGGTTTTGGGACCTCAAGGGTGCAGAGCATGATGGATGGAGAAGGCAAGAGCCGTAGACCAACCCATCTGGCAGACGTCATATTCCAGAAGGCTGCCATAGAGGGTTCAATGCCAGGGAACGTCGTCGGTACGGAGCTTCATATGACCTGCAATCTCATCATCATCAGTGCAACCACATGACAGATGGAATAGATGCATCTTATATGGTAGAAGCTACTCTCAGAAATATACTAGACCCAGACTATTTGGGGCCTTGGAAGACCTACCGTGGGTTTTTTAAAAGCAAAAGATATTAAATTGTTTTCAGGACCACCATCTTTGGTGGGTAGAGTTGGGTGCTTGCGGATGCAAAGGTTTCAGAGATGATGATGGAGCTGCGGCTTGGTTTGCCACATTCCAAACCCAAGAGGCGACCCCATCAAGCCACACTGGCTCTCTCTTGCTTTTTACAAAGCCAAACATAATTCGGTACATCAGTGGAAGCCGAAAATATCTGCCCCATGGGTGCGCATCTGATGAGAGATGAACAGAACACCATCAATGCTGGTTATGCAGAGCAGCACATGGTTATCTATGGGGAAATTAGCATAGAATTTATATATATATATGAATTCTATGCTAACGTCTCTTTGACTTTTCTACAGCAAGAAAATCTACAGCGCAGCTGCATTTCTGAGTAATTGAAGAAGGGACTCGATCTATAACGGAGGAAATGCAGACAATATTTAGAGTGATTTGTGGGTTTCGGCCAAAGTCGTTCAAAGACTGCAGTGGTGACATGGAATCCCGGGTGGCCAAGTTGAGTAAAGACTGGCTGGATAACTCAGTGATTTATGTTTCTGGCTGTGGAGCTAGACATTGGGAGTTCGATTCCCCACTTGTGCCTCCTGGGAGAAGAGCCAGCCTGGGTGGCCTTGGGCCAGCTGTATGGTTCCAGGGCGCCTCTGAAAGAAGGGGATGGGAAACCACTTCTGATGATTCTCTTCCTGGAAAACCCTGAAAAGGGTCACCATAAGTCAGAATTGACTTGACAACACATGATTATGATTACAGTGGTGCCTCGCTTAACGGGGATAATCTGTTCCAGCGAAATCACTATAGAGCGAAATCCTCGTTAAGCGAAATAAAAAATCCCATTGAAACACATTGAAAACCCGTTCAATGAGTTCCAGTGGGCTGAAAACTCACCGTCCAGCAAAGATCCTCAATCGGGGTGGCTATTTTTGGTGCCTGTAAAGTGAGGAATCCGTCCAAAAACACAGCAGGGAGCCATTTTACACAGCCGGCGGCCATTTTGAAGCTGCCGATCAGCTGTTTTAAAAACATCGTCTAGCAAAAAATCCGTTCCTGAATCAGGGAACCGATCGTTGGGAAGCGAATTTTGCCTATTAAAACATTGTTTTGCGATCGCAAAAGCGATTGCAAAACAGTCATCGTATAGTGGTTTCGTCATTTAATGAGGCAATCGTTAAGCGAGGCACCACTGTATTGAGTAAAAGGCAACGAGTGCGTTTCGTAAAATTTGTGACCAGAATCCAGTTGTTTATGCAGTCACATCAGGGTAACCGCACAGGGGGTGGGAGGCCGTCTGCTGTTCTGTCTGTCATGTACCTGGTCATCTTCCATTTGCACCATCAGTTGTGTGTTGGGGCGTACAACTAGATGTGTGACCAAGAGTTGGCCAAGCACACAATTGCCCTGATGCCCATGACTTTTCACGATAGAATTTTGGCCTGCATTTTTGTCTAGGAGACGAATACTCTGCCTACAATGTCATCAGTGTAAAATGCTGGACCCATAGCCAGACATGCCAGCAGTAGGAGATTTTTTAGCCATAACCATTAAGTGTTCAAAGCCCGAAGCATATCATAGAAGTACTACCTCTCCGTGGATGAGAATTTCAAGTCAGTTTTGGGGGAAATTGATCCGAATTCACATTCAAATTGGAAAAACACTGAGATTCCCAGGGTTGGGCGAGTGAACGTGGAGAAAGCAATATGGACACCTTTAGACATCCCGGGCTGACCCTTCCAAGTCTGGATTTGAACTCCAGTGCATTAGACCTTGTTAGTGTGGATTTTTGGTGCCACCAGTTTTAGTATGGTTTAACTCCCCAACCCGTAGGATTTGAGAAGAATGTCAGGTGGCGTCATTTTTATAACCCGTTTTCCAAAATTTGTAAATTTGCTCACCATCAAATGGGAAAGAATCGAAGGATTTTTTTTTTAAGCGTGAATGTCACAGAGACCCAAAACTGACCAAGGGCATTTGTTTCGACATTTATTAGTTTTTTTCAACATCCTTTCTACTGGCAATTTTCAGGATTTGCATCCTGCCCCTCTGTTCCTTTACCCGCTGAGGTGTTCCAGTGCCCTCTTCGGCCATCTGCCTTTGTCTGTCTCACCACATCGTTGCTCGGAAATCTCCTATTTTACTACCACCAATTGTTGTTTTTGTTGTGTTTATTCATTAAGTCGTGTCCGACTCTTTGTAACCCCATGGACCAGAGCACGCCAGGCCCTCCTGTCTTCCACTGCCTCCCAGAGTTGGGACAAATTCATGTTGGTCTCTTCGAGGACCCTGTCCATCCATCTCGTCCTCTGTCGTCCCCTTCTCCTCTTGCCGTCACACTTTCCTAACATCAGGGTCTTTTCCAGGGAGTCTTCTCTTCTCATGAGATGGCCAAAGGATTGGAGCCTCAGCTTCAGGATCTGTCCTTCCAGTGAACACTCGGGGTTGATTTCCTTCAGAATGGATAGGTTTGTTCTCCTTGCAGTCCAGAGGACTCTCAAGAGCCTCCTCCAGCACCACAGGGTGAAGCAGTACAAAAAAAACCAACCCCAAGGACTGAGTAGCAACAAAAAGGTGCAAGAAATCAACCCTATCACCAAATTTTGTACAAGTACAGGGAAATCTCTAAAAGCAGGAAGCCCAGAGACCCATCAGGTACATTTCACATAGCAATTGCCCTGGTTAAATGAAGAAATACATTTCTTGTCATAGCCCGTCACATTGGAACAGACCTATAGTGACTGTAAGGTAAATGAGATATTTCAAGAGTGGTTTTACCATTTCTACACCACCACCCCCAGTAAGCTTCTATGGCTGAGTCAGGATTCGAAACCAGGCCGCCTGGATCCTAGTCCATGACTCTGCCCACGACACCACATTGGGTATTCAAGGAGGAAGAGGGCACTATTAGAACAAAAGAGAAAGGGAAAGGAAAGGAAATATAATACTGGTTTAATTCTTTTAAAATATTTTTTAAAGAAAAAAATGCTTTTAATGTATTTCTATACTTAACTGGTTTTTAGCTTTAAAGGTTATCTTTTTAATGATGTCAGCTGCCTTGAGCGGTTTTAAAGGAGAAGGGCAGGCTGAAAAGATTTTAAATAAATAAACAAATAATAAAATAAACAGGATTTTTTTAAAAAAAACCAATCCGGTGAAAATTTAAGGCACCGAAGGGTCAACGGCTCAAGCCCACCTTGTACAGTGCCAGCCTTTATATGGGCCTTCTCAGAGGGAAGCCCAGCGGATTTCAGGGAGTGAGGATGCAATAGAGGAAATAGACCACAATTTGGAAAGTTTCTGGAGTGGTCCGATATGATCTCTTTGCCTGAAAGTCACTCAATGCACAGGGAAACACACACACACACAGAGTGAATGAGTGAATGAGAGAGTGAGAGCGCAATCAGTCAAATATGAACAGGTTCTAAAAACAATGGCCATGAAGTATTGAAGAAAAGGAGATTACACAAATATTCCCAGCCTCTTGAAAACTGCATTTTTGGCCCCAAAACTAAAATATGCAAACATTTGGTCCAGCTGCAACGTATTAGCCCATTCCTTCGCAATCTCCCCCCCCCCCCCGGCGCATGGACCCTTTCCAAAACGGCGAGCAACGCTTGCCATCTGCATTATCAACAGCATGCCAGCATGCCACACACAAGGTTTTTGAGAGGCAAGCTGTGCTGGGTTCGGAGCAGGCAGCCAGACTTTGGAATGCCATGCAGGTGTGTGGAAACAGGGGGTCGTCCCCCCAAACAGTGGGCTATCGCTCCCCTCCATGCGGCCCTGCTTTCTTCCAGATCCCAGATCGCTCAGCACCTTTTTAAAAGAGGTTGCTGGGTTTTTTAGAAGACGGTTTAAGTCTGAACTCCTGAGTAACTTTAGCTATTTAGTGCCCTGTTTCACAGTGGTCAAGAAAAAGAAAGGAGGAGAAATCTATTTGTAAACAGGCTAAGCAAACACTGCGCATGGAACTGCATTTCTATTTTAAACACAGAATATAGCCACTTTGCATGGAAATACGAGACGTCCTGTCTACAAGCCTATTTAGCCGATGGGTTTGATGCATGTGGTTTCTAAAGAGGGTTGATTTCCATCCAAGAGACAGCGCTGGGATAATTTAGACCCAAATTGCTTTTCCTTGGCTCTCCGAGACATCGGCTTGAATATACCTGCTGTTGTCGGAGCTGTAGGCAAATAGTTTGGAAATGCTTTCTGGCTGAAAAGAGAATTGGCGAGTGTCTGTGTTCATCAGCAATGCTACTTCCCCCTTCTTCTTCCTCCTCCTCCTCCTCCTTCTTTGGGGGATGGCGGGGGACACATACTAAAAGGTAAAGGTAAAGGTTCCCCTTGACAATTTTTGTCCAGTCGTGTCCGACTCTAGGGGGTGGTGCTCATCCCGCTCTTCAAGCCATAGAGCCAGCGTTTTGTCCGAAGACAATCTTTCCATGGTCACATGGCCAGTGTGATTTAGACACGGACGCTGTTTACCTTCCCACCGAGGTGGTACCTGTTTATCTACTCGCATTTGCATGCTTTCGAACCGCTAGGTTGGCGGGAGCTGGGACAAGCGACGGGTGCTCATTCCGTCTTGTGGATTCGAACTTACGACTGCTGGTCTTCTGACCCTGCAGCACAGGCTCTAGTTCTTATCACTAGCTAGTCAGATGTAAAACATGGAGGGCAGGCGGGATGGATTCCTCCAGCAGAAAGCCTGAGGAAGCTGAGGAAGTAAGCCTGTCCCCAAATGTTTGCTGCCTGATGCAAAGGGCAAAATGGCCTTTGTTCGTTCGTTCATTAATTCATTCGTTAGTTCATTTGTTCATTTGTTCATTTATTTGTTCATTCATTTGTAGAATAATAGAATAATTGAGTTCGAAGGGACCTATAAAGCCATCGAGTCTAACCCCTGATCTGAATCAAAGTAGATGTGACAGATGGTTATCCAGTTTCCTCTTGAATGCCTGCAGCATAGGAGCCCTTTTGAGGTCATGGGTTCCATCGTCTAACAATTAAGAAGTTTTTCCTGAGATGGTTGTTGTGGGTTTTTCAGGCTCTTTGACCATGTTCTGAAGGTTGTTCTTCCTAACATTTCGCCAGTCTCTGTGGACGGCATCTTCAGAGGACAGGAGTCAGAACTCTGTCTGTGTTCTCTTCTATCCCACAAACTGTACCAGAGCACAGACAGAGTTCTGACTCCTGTCCTCTGAAGATGCCGGCCCCACAGAGACGGGCGAAACATTAGGAAGAACAACCTTCCAGAACACGGCCAAAGAGCCTGAAAAACCCACAACCACCACCAGATCCTGGCCGTGAAAGCCTTCAAGAATACATTTTCTTGAAATGTTTGAGGAAGCGTTGACTTCAGCACCTTTATGCAAAAAAAAAGGAAGAATACAGTTGATACTCGGGTTTATTTGGTTTTTTTTAAGTGCATAGCTTTTCAATAAATAGTTGAATCTCAATTTTGATTTATTTATTGTTTGAGGAACACACGGGGAAAGAAGAACACGTAATTGATTTGTCCGATGTATCTGAGTGGTTTACAGTCTCCTTGATTTCAAAAAGAACATTGAACACATGCTTGCAACCACTTTAAGGGCATCAGGAGGATTTAAGTCAAGAATGGGAATTATGCTGCATGATTTGATTAGGCATCCTTCAGTCTCCAGAGACTACAGGCACGTGCTCTGTATGAAGGTCTTGGAACAGCATCTAGTGTGGCTGAGGAGGCCTATTCGAGAGTGACCATCTCTTCCACACTAAAGACAAATACAGTCTGTCCCCTGTCCAGCTACCTGGTTTTGCTGGTTTCCGGACTGTCTCTTGGCCTCAGCCTGCTGGACAAGGGTCTCTTCAAATTGGGAGAGGCCATGATGCACCGCATGCCTCCAGGCTGAATGCTCAGATGCCAAGATTTCCCATCTGTTGATGTCCATTCCTAAGGCCTTCAGATCCCGCTTGCAGATATCCTTGTATCGCAGTTGTGGTCTCCCTTTGGGGCGATTTCCCTGCACTCATTTTCCAGCCAGGAGATCTTTCAGAATCCGACCATCAGCCATTCTCACAACATAACGGAGCCAACATAGACGTCACTGTTTCAGTAATGTATACATGCTAAAAATTCCAGCTCGTTCTAGGACTACTCTATTTGGAACTTTGTCCTGCCAGGTGATACCAAAAATCCGTCAGAGACAACGCATATGGAAGTTGTTCAGCTTCCTCTCCTGCTGTGCACAAAGGGTCCAGGACTCACTGCAGGACAGGAGTGTGCTCAGGACACAGGCTCTATATGCTGCATGAATTCCTTCATTACCACCTCCTCCACCTTTCTGAACCTTTAAATCCACATAAGGTCCTACCAGGAAGGAACAGTGAAAACACCACATTTTTTCAAAGGGATTCAAGAGTGTTCATTGAGTGGGGTCTTGGGGGAGAGTGTTTCAAGTAAGTTATGTGCTCGGGAGAATCTTATACTCAAGAATGCTTAAAATACTTTCTCTCGAACAGGCAGGTTAAGCCGTCTTTCTGTGGTCAAACATTTGGTGCCAACAGCCACTGTTCTTGGCCAACAATCATAATGGTCTCCCTTAGAGGGGAGGATAAGATCATTATTACAAAGCTTAGAGAAGTTCATTTTTAGACAACAACTCCAAAAATTCTCCAGCCCTGGGATACTGGAAGTTGTAGTCTAAAGTAAACCAATAATTCTCCAAAACCTTATCAAGACCTGTTCCCAGAATTGTCAAAATTCTTTTGGACTACAGCTCCCAGAATTCCACAGCCAAGAGCATCACATGCCCATCTTGTCGTACCATCCTGGATTAAACAGTCCAGAAAAACAATGCTTCCCATGCCTATCTGATCTTTATGTTCTAATATAATCAAGGGAAGTCATCACGTCAAAAACTTCCTTCCTGTATATGGTCTTTAACTTGTTGTTGCTTAGTCGTTAAATCGTGTCCAACTCTTCGTGACCCCATGGACCAGAACACGCCAGGCCCTCCTGTCTTCCACTGCCTCCCAGAGTTGGGTCAAATTCATGTTGGTCGCTTCGATGACACTGTCCAACCGTCTCGTCCCCTGTCGTCCCCTTCTCCTCTTGCCTTCACACTTTCCCAACCTCAGGGTCTTTTCCAGGGAGTCTTCTCATGAGATGGCCAAAGGATTGAAGCCTCAGCTTCAGGATCTGTCCTTCCAGTGAGCATTCAGGGTTGATTTCCTTCAGAACGGATAGGTTTGTTCTCCTTGCAATCCAGGGGACTCTCGAGAGCCTCCTCAAGTACCACAATTCAAAAGCATCAATTCTTTGATGGTCAGCCTTCTTGATGGTCCAGCTCTCACTTCCATACATCGCTACTGGAAAAACCATAGCTTTGACGATGCGGACCTTTGTCAGCCAGGTGATGTTTCTGCATTTTAAGATGCTGTCTAGGTTTCTCATTGCTTTCCTCCCAAGAAGCAGATGTCTTTTAATTTCGTGGCTGCTCCAAATGCTGCTCCACTATGCAGCCAAAGCTAGGAAAGATATTAAAACACAGCCATCTTTGATCTATGTGCTGCTAATTACTTCTTGGCAATGGAAATGGGAGCACTGTTGTGGAAAAACAAAAGATGGCAATTGCAACAGCTGCACCTTGAAGCTTTTTCCATCTTGCTCCATCAAGGCCATCCTGCGTTTTCTGTCTCCAGGCAAATTCACAACTGCTTCACTTCCTCATCAATTTGGTCACGTCCCCTTCTCAGGCCTGGTCAAAGCAGCATCGCCACCTCTGCTTATAAGGCAGGTGCTAGTTTTAGGAATGCAAAAAAATTTTTGCATGAGCTGTTTTGTTCAACGAATTAATGCAGTGGATTAACCAAAGGAGACCGTTAAGAAAACCAGGTCAACATGATGTGTTCTACGGCAGGCTCCCTTTGGAAAGTGTTCAGAAACTTCAGCGGGTCCAAAATGCAGCAGCCAGATTGCTGACTGGGGCTGGTTGCAGGGATCACATCGCTCTCCCCCGTTACAGCAGCTCCACTGGCTGCCGATCCATTTCCAGGCTGAATTGAAGGTGTTATTTTTAACTTATAACACCCTAAAAGGAGTGGGTCCAAACTACAGTATCTCCCTTTATCCGCCTGCTCAAGTGTTAAGATCATCAGGGGAGGCCTTTCTCTCGGTCCCACCACCTTCAAAGGTGCGTCTGATGGGGACACGGGAGAGGGCGTTCTCTGTGGCTGCTCTTTTAGACTGTGGAACTCCCTCCCACTGGAGGCCAGCCTGGCCCCTTCTTGGCTGTCCTTCCGCAAGCAGGAAAAATCCCTTTCTCTTCAGGCAGACTTTGCCTTACTGACTGGCCGCCTCAGAGTTTTTTTTCCCCTCAAATGTTGTGCCTTGTTGCTTTTAAATGTATTTTTAGTATTGCTTTCATTTACCGTTTTAATCTAATATTTGTTTAATTCTTTTAAAATATTTCTATACTTGCTATGTTTCGCGTTTAGATATTGTCTTTTTAATAATGTAACCTGCCTTGGGTCCTTTTTTAAGAAGAAAGGCAGGAGAAAAATATATATTAAATAAATAAAATTCATATGATTTTTAAAAGTATTCAAACAATCTAGTGAAAATTCAAGGCTCGTCAGTTTAAGCAGACATTGTGCAGTGCAAACTCTATACATGCCTGTTCAGAAGGAGGCCCAGCTGAGTTCAAGGAGTTAAAATGCAATGACTAGTGGAAAGAGATCACAATTTGGACTGCTTCTGGAGTGATCCAGTATGATCTCTTTCCTGGCAGTCACCCAGTTCATTGGGGGGGTGGGGGATGCATTCCAGGCTTTCTCGTCCAGCTACTAGAGATGGGCACGAAGCACCAATTCAGCCATTCGTCCTCATTCGTTTACTGCCCTAACAGGTGTTTGGCGGTTCAATGCCCCGCCTCCTCTGGCAGGCACCCAATGAGAGGCAGCGCCTGGAGGAGGCGGGGCAGGGAAGCCAGGACACTGCTTCTGAGTGGATACCCACCGGACGGGGTGGGGCGCCAAACCACTAAAACACCTGTTGGGGCTGTAAACAAACCGGGACAACCTGCCGAACCGGTGGTTTGTGCCCATCTCCAGCTGCTACTTTTTGGGGACCTTGGTGGAGCAATTTCCTGGCCTCACTTTAAGAAGAGAAATCACTCTTGTTAAAACAACCTTTTTCGGTGCTATCAGGTGCCTACATTTGCAGCCACCTGATTGCACCTTAGTTTAGGTAAGGGTAAAGGTTCCCCTTGATATTGAGTCCAGTCGTGCCCAACTCTAGGGCACGGTGCTCATCACCATCTCCAAGCCGTAGAGCCAGCATTTGTCCATAGACAGTTTCCGTGGTCATGTGGCCAGCGCGACTAGACACGGAACGCCGCGACCTTCCCACCGAGGTGGTTTCTATTTATCTACTCACATTTTTACATGCTTTCAAACAGCTAGGTTGGCAGGAGCTGGGACAAGTGACGGGAGCTCCCTCCATCGTATGGATTTGATCTTACGATGGCTGGTCTTCTGACCCTGCAGCCAGAGGCTTCTGCGGTTTAACCCGCAGCACCACCTTAGTTTACTTGCAGGTAAATGTCTATAGAATGGCTGCCTAAGGTTCTCAACCAGCATCTTCTCTTATGTATACATATATAGGCTGTCGAAATCCCGCATTCCCAAGGACCAATTTCAGCTGTTCTATTTGCTATGAACTAATTCATAACAAACAGATACTCCCATGCTCTCCTGGGTTGCTGGGAAACTACACCAGTGTAACGATGGAGATGACATCATCATCCACTGAAGTCACCAAAAAAAATTAACATCCCCCGTTACCTTTCCACATGTGTTTTTGCTTAACAGCCAGCAAAGCAGCTGCTTTCTTCTCTTTTATTTGGGGTTTTTAAAAGCCCCATTGCCTTTTAATGTTTTTGGAAATTTATTCGTTGTTTGTTTACACTGTGCAAACGTGACTCAAGGTGAGGGGAAATGCTGAACACTGGGGCTGGAAGGACTTTCAGATCGTGGCGCACGAATAAAAGAGGCCCCACGGAGCTGTTGCTGACATGGGACGTGAGGTTCTATCCTGTGGGGTAACATCAGCCAGATATGGGCGACGGGCCAGGTTTGGCGGGAATTGTGAGTCAAGGAGTCAGGCGGTGGTAGGTTTAGCCGACAGAGAGATATAAAACCATCCCTCACATGGACGGATGGCAGGAGGAGCAGAAAAAGGTCCGGCCTCAAGCTTCCTGGTTTTCTCCAGCTGGCCGTATCCCCATTCCTGTGACACCATCGCCGGATGGTTCCTCTCCTTTTGCAGAGCGTTCTTCCACTGTCAAATACGGAAACACTTTTCCTAAAGCTTGGTTTTGGATAGTGAGAGCTTTCAGCTAAAATATGCTAGTCGTTGTGGGGGGTCTCACCAGTTTACCTCCGGTTCTCATGATGTGCTCAATGTAGGATAATTCCATCATTGTTGCCTCCAGAGAGAGTTTGGCCTTGATTTGATCAACGAACCACTTGTCCATCTTTCTGGCAGTCTTTTGTTGTTGTTGTTTAATCGTTTAGTCATGTCCGACTCTTTGTGACCCCATGGACCAGAGCATGCCGGGCCCTCCTGTCTTCCACTGCCTCCCGGAGTTGGGTCAAAGTCATGTTGGTCACTTCAACGACACTGTCCAACCATCTCGTCCTCTGTCGTCCCCTTCTCCTCTTACCTTCACACTTTCCCAACATCAGGGTCTTTTCCAGGGAGTCTTCTCTTCTCATGAGATAGCCAAAGGATTGGAGCCTCAGCTTCAGGATCTGTCCTTCCAGACAGATTTCGGCTGAACATTGGGAAAAAACATCTTAACTGTTAGAGGAGTACAACAATGGAATCCATGACCTTGGGAGGTGGTGAGCGCTCGATAACGCTGGAGGCCTTCAACGATTCTATGATAATCGGGAGTGCAACAGTGTGGATTATCTTGTACTTGGTCTCCATTGACCCTTGATGACCTTTTTGTAGTTCCTTCATTATGCCCCTTCCAAGTCTCATTCCCCTCCTGACAATGTAAACCAACTTTGCAAATAGACATCTCCTTACATACATTTCTGTTCCCCCTCCGCCCACCCGAAACAAGCCCGCTGTTTACCTCATGAGCTGCATTCAGAGGAACGCCTCCCCCAAAAACTCTTCCTGAAAAAAAGACCAGCTAAAGACACCCATCAACCATAGTGACAGATAATCTCTCCCACTTATCACAACAATACATCCACAACAAAAACAGGCTGATCACCCTATCTCCTGAAAAGGACAAAAGCTGTTCCCACAGCTATAGATACTCAACTATCCAACAAACAGCAACAGAGCATGGACAGAGTTCCTACTCCAGTCCTCTGAAGATGCCAGATACATAGACTGGCGAAACGTCAGGAAGAACAACCTTCAGAACATGGCCAAAGAGCTTTCGTTTGCGTATCGGCACCTTGGGCAGGCATCAGGCAACCCGTTTCAAAAGCTGTGATTGGAACCTTCCATGATTCATACACAATTGGGAGAGAAATGGATCCCCACAGACAGTCTAAATAAACAGACAGGCTTTGAACCGCTAATCAGGAATCCTTAGCTTCGCTCTCCCACCCTTTCCTCCCGTTTACTTTTCCTCCTTTTTTTCCCTTTTCTTTTCTGGGCTCCTGACACTATCATGTGTTTTTGGTGATAGACTGGATTAACTTAATTGCGGCTTAGAACAATATACATTTCCTCTTGCTCCTACTTTCTCCGCCAAAGCGATTTTATCTGTCTCATTAGCCTGACAGCTTCCACTTCGATGACAATCTTTTTACTGCAGATATTATATGTCGGTTTGGGTGTTTTAAAAAAAAATACTCAAGAAATTCATACCGAGTGGTTTCCACTGATATTATTTCAGCAGCCCCATCTGCTTCCTCCCCTCTTCTCAAAGGTAGCAAGGTGTGCGCTTCCCTGTGTACAGGAGTTCAGAAAATGACCGCGTTTCCACCACGCTTCTTAATTTTCTAGTATGAGGTGAAATTTGGACCCGGGCTGAAATCCTGTCATGCGGTTACGCAAAGAGCATTTGTTTCAGGCACAAATTGCTGTTCACTTCAGAAATCTCCGTGGACATTATCTGTTGTACCCCACGTGGCATGAATCCATATGCAACAGATAATGCCTGCAGAGATTACTTAGCTAACAGCCATTCTTTTCCAAAAGCTACACCGTTTGTATTACTGTACAACAGGATTTCAGCCTCTGGGTTATCTGTCAGTTTAAAAAAATGAAGACTCCTATTGGGGCACAGACGGACACCATTTTGGCCTACCATTGGATTCCAATAGCCGTCACCGCCACAAGAGGTTCACCAAGAAGGTCACCAAGGATCGTGTTGGCTCAAACCGAGGAAAAAACTCAGGGGAAGGCAGAATTTTGAAGTACAATTGAAGTAAACAGTTGCAAATAGCAGAGTTCCCTGTAACTGGTTAGTTTTGGGTAGCAGATAATGTAACTAGTCATTATAAAATTACATTTTAGGTGTGATGGGGGCAATACGTCCTTGTTGGTCCTCCTCGATATCTCAGCCGCCTTTGATACCATTGACCACGGTATCCTCCTGGGGAGGCTCTCCGAGTTGGGAATCGGTGGTCTGGCACTGGCCTGGCTCCGTTCCTTTTTGGGGGACCGTTCCCCAGAGAGTACAGCTTGAGGAGAGTGTCTCGGCCCCGTGGAGCCTCAACTGTGGGGTCCCGCAGGGGTCGATCATCTCTCCAATGCTATTCAACATCTACATGAGGCCACTGGGTCGGGTCATCAGAGGGTGTGGGGCATCATGTCACCAGTACGCTGATGACACACAGCTCTACATCTCCTTTTCACCTACCTCAGTGGATGCTGTTCTGTCCCTCAGTGGATGCTGCCTGGAGACTGTATTGGAATGGATGCAGTTGAATGGGTTCAGGCTGAACCCAGACAAGATGGAGGTCTTGAGGGTGGAGGCCCTTCCATTAGCGGTTTGAGTGAGTCCCTTTCTTATTGGGGGACGACCCTTGCCGCAAAGAGTGAGGTCCGCAGCTTGGGGATACATCTGGACCCGGCGCTAACCATGGAAACCCAGGTGGCGTCCGTGGTCCGTTCTGCCTATTTTCATCTATGGCGGATTGCCCAGCTGCGGCCATATCTTGATGGGGGGGCCCTCACTACTCTAGTCCATGCGCTCGTAATCTCGAGATTAGACCATTGTAACTCACTCTACGTGGGGCTGCCTTTGAGGCTGATGCGGAAACTTCAGATGGTCCAGAATGCGGCAGCCAGGCTCCTTAGTGGGGTGAGAAAATATCAGCATATCTCTCCCACTCTGGCTGCCTTGCACTGGTTGCCGATCCGTTTCCACATTGATTTCAAAGTGCTAATGATGACGTACAAAGCCCGAAACGGTTTGGGACCTTGATATTTGGCAGATCATCTTCTTCCACGCAGATCTACATGAATCACCCGACATAGCCAGCAGGGCTTCTTCATGGATTGCTGCCTTGTCGTGGCGAAGGGGCTTGAGTAACTCAGAGAAACTATGGGCTATGCCGTGCAGGGACACCCAAGACGGACAGGACATAGTGGAGAGTTCCGACTAAACGCAATCCACCTGGAGTAGGAAATGGCAAGCCACTCCAGTATCTTTGCCAAGAACGCCCCATGATCAGAAACAAAAGGCTAAAAGATATGACGCTGGAAGATGGGCCCCTCAGGTCGGAAGGCGTCCAACATGCTACTGAGGAAGAGCGGAGGACAAGTACAAGTAGCTCCAGAGCTAATGAAGTGGTTGGGCCAAAGCCGAAAGGACGCTCAGCTGTGGACGTGCCTGGAAGTGAAAGGAAAATCCAATGCTGCAAAGAAAAATACTGCATAGGAACCTGGAATGTAAGATCTATGAACATTGGGAAGCTGGAGGTGGTCAAACAGGAGCTGGCAAGAATAAACATCGACATCCTGGGCATCAGTGAACTAAAATGGACAGGAATGGGCGAATTCAGCTCAGATGATTATCATATCTACTATTGTGGACAAGAATCCCGTAGAAGGAATGGAGTAGCCCTCATAGTCAACAAAAGAGTGGGAAAAGCTGTAATGGGATACAATCTCAAAAATGATAGAATGATGTCAATACGAATCCAAGGCAGACCATTCAACATCACAATAATCCAAGTTTATGCACCAACCAGCATTGCTGAGGAGACTGAAATTGAACAATTCTATGAAGATTTACAACACCTTCTAGAACTGACACCAAAGAAAGATGTTCTTCTCATTCTAGGGGACTGGAATGCTAAAGTAGGGAGCCAAGAGATAAAAGGAACAACAGGGAAGTTTGGCCTTGGAGTTCAGAACGAAGCAGGACAAAGGCTAATAGAGTTTTGTCAAGAGAATAAGCTGGTCATCACAAACACTCTTTTCCAACAACACAAGAGGCGACTCTATACATGGAAATCACCAGATGGGCAATATCGAAATCAGATTGATTATATTCTCTGCAGCCAAAGATGGAGAAGCTCTATACAGTCAGCAAAAACAAGACCTGGAGCTGACTGCGGTTCTGATCATCAGCTTCTCATAGCAAAATTCAAGCTTAGACTGAAGAGATTAGGAAAAACCACTGGGCCACTCAGGTATAATCTAAACCAAATCCCATATGAATACACAGTGGAAGTAAAGAACAGATTTAAGGAACTAGATTTGGTGGACAGAGTGCCTGAAGAACTTTGGATAGAGGCTCGTAACATTGTCCAGGAGGCAGCAACGAAAACCATCCCAAAGAAAAGGAAATGCAAGAAAGCAAAGTGGCTGTCCAACGAGGCCTTAGAAATAGCAGAGAGGAGAAGGGAAGCAAAATGCAAGGGAGATAGAGAAAGTTACAGAAACTTGAATTCAGACTTCCAAAGAATAGCAAGGAGAGACAAGAGGGCCTTCTTAAATGAACAATGCAAAGAAATAGAGGAAGATAACAGAAAAGGAAAGACCAGAGATCTGTTCAGGAAAATTGGACATATTAGAGGAACATTTTGCGCAAAGATGAACATGATAAAAGACAAAAATGGGAGGGACCTAACAGAAGCAGAAGACGTCAAGAAGAGGTGGCAAGAATACACAGAGGAATTATATCAGAAAGATGTGGATATCCCGGACAACCCAGACAATGTAGTTGCTGACCTTGAGCCAGACATCCTGGAGAGCGAAGTCAAGTGGGCCTTAGAAAGCCTGGCTAACAACAAGGCCAGTGGAGGTGATGGCATTCCAGATGAACTATTTAAAATCTTGAAAGATGATGCTGTTAAGGTGCTACATTCAATATGCCAGCAAGTTTGGAAAACTCAACAGTGGCCAGAGGATTGGAAAAGATCAGTCTACATCCCAATCCCAAAGAAAGGCAGTGCCAAAGAATGCTCCAACTACCGTACAATTGCACTCATTTCGCACGCTAGCAAGGTTATGCTCAAAATCCTACAAGGTAGGCTTCAGCAGTATGTGGACCGAGAACTCCCAGAAGTACAAGCTGGATTCCGAAGAGGCAGAGGAACTCGAGACCAAATTGCTAACTTGCGCTGGATTATGGAGAAAGCCAGAGAGTTCCAGAAAAATATCTACTTCTGCTTCATTGACTATGCGAAAGCCTTTGACTGTGTGGACCACAGCAAACTATGGCAAGTTCTTAAAGAAATGGGAGTGCCTGACCACTTCATCTGTCTCCTGAGAAACCTATATGTGGGACAGGAAGCAACAGTTAGAACTGGTCATGGAACAACTGAGTGGTTCAAAATTGGGAAAGGAGTACGGCAAGGCTGTATATTGTCCCCCAGCTTATTTAACTTATATGCAGAATACATCATGCGGAAGGCTGGACTGGAAGAAACCCAAGCCGGAATTAAGATTGCCGGAAGAAATATCAACAACCTCCGATATGCAGATGATACCACTCTGATGGCAGAAAGTGAGGAGGAATTAAAGAACCTTGTAATGAGAGTGAAAGAGGAGAGTGCAAAAAACGGTCTGAAACTCAACATCAAAAAAACTAAGATCATGGCCACTGGTCCCATCACCTCCTGGGAAATAGAAGGGGAAGATATGGAGGCAGTGTCAAATTTTATCTTCCTGGGCTCCATGATCACTGCAGATGGAGACAGCAGCCCTGAAATTAAAAGGCGCCTTCTTCTTGGGAGGAAAGCGATGACAAATCTGGACAGCATCTTGAAAAGCAGAGACATCACCTTGCCAACAAAAGTCCGAATAGTCAAAGCTATGGTTTTTCCTGTCGTGATGTATGGAAGTGAGAGCTGGACCATAAAGAAAGCAGACCGCCGAAGAATTGATGCCTTTGAATTGTGGTGCTGGAGGAGGCTCTTGAGAATCCCCTGGACTGCAAGGAGAACAAACCTATCAGTTCTAAAGGAAATCAACCCTGAGTGCTCACTGGAAGGACAGATCCTGAAGCTGAGGCTCCAGTACTTTGGCCATCTAATGAGAAGAAAAGACTCCCTGGAAAAGACCCTGATGTTGGGAAAGTGTGATGGCAAGAGGAGAAGGGGACGACCGAGGATGAGATGGCTGGACAGTGTCTGCGAAGCAACCAACATGAACCTGACACAACTCCGGGAGGCAGTAGAAGACAGGAGGGCCTGGCGTGCTCTGGTCCATGGGGTCACGAAGAGTCGGACACGACTAAACGACTAAACACACACACACAGCCAGCAGGGACGGCTGAGGGGACTGACGCTGAGAGAGGCCCAGAAGGAAAAAACAAGGAACCGGGCCTTCTTGGCGGTGGCCCCTCAGCTATGGAACACCCTTCCAACTGAAATTTAGCTGGCACCCTCGCTGGGTGTTTTCAAAAGCCAGTTAAAAACTTGGCTATTCAAGCAGGCCTTCTCTCCAGTCAATTAAGTGATTTCTATATTTTCTTTTTTCTTTTCTTCTTGAGTCATGCCATCTTGGTACTGTGTTGTTTGGAACTAATTGTTTACACCGAGGGAAGAAACAATGAAATTTTGGAGTGAAAATGAATGGAAAGAAGTGTAATGCTAGTCCTGAAGATGACAGGTGCACATCGGTAATTGTATTTTATTGTATTGTTTTGTATTGTATTTTATATAGGGTTTTTTTGTGTAGTAGTAGGTTCATTTTGTATTAATGAAAACAATCTTTTTAAAAAAGGAACTAATTGTTATAAGTGTATTTTGAAAGATTTTATACATGTTATACTGTTGTGTTTTTATCCATGTAAGCTGCCCCGAGTAGACATTGTCTAGAGGGCGGGGTAAAAAAAAAATCTAAGAAAGAAAGAAAGAAAGAAAGAAAGAAAGAAAGAAAGAAAGAAAGAAAGAAAGAAAGAAAGAAAGAAAGAAAGAAAGAAAGAAAGAAAGAAACAGTAATGTATAAGTTACTGAGGTGTCATGAGTAATACTTATTTACTCTCAAACATTGCTTTTTAAGGACATTAGAGACATTTTTGACAGGATTTCCCCAACTTTTAGGCCCTTCTTTTATCTGAGTGTTAAGGACATATTTTTTTTATTTTAATTTTTTTGGTTTTGTCTGCTCTTTTTTTGGTTCAACGTCTGAACTGCCACTTGAGAGAATCAGAGAGGATTTCCCTATACAGTGGTGCCTCGCATTACGACGTTAATTTGTTCCAGTGAAATCGCTGTAGAACGAAAACGTCGTAATGCGAAATTAAAAAGCCCATAGAAGAGCATTAAAACCCAATTAATGCGTTTCTATGGGCTTGAAACTCACCATCCAGCGAAGATCCTCCATAGGGCGGCCATTTTCGCTGCCTGTGCAGCAAAGAATCCATCCCAGAAAAGAGCGGGGAGCCATTTTTTTAACCCGGCAGCCATTTTGAAACCGCCGATCATCTGGCCGAAAATTGTTGTTTTGCGAGAATCGGTTCCCGAAGCAGGGAACCGATCATCACAAAGCGAAATTCCCCCCTTTAAACCATCATAAAGCGATCACTTTTGCGATCGGAAAAAGTTCGTCGTAATGTGATTTCCTCGTTAAACGGGGCACTCGTCTTGCGAGGCACCACTGTACTTTATCTGCCCATTGATGGTCATCAGCACTGTACTGCAAAACTGGAAGGGACCCTGTGGGTCATCAAGTCCAGCCCCTCTCAAGGAGGCACAGCAGGGAATCGAATTCCCAACCTCTGGTTCTGCAGCAAGAGACCTAAATCGCTGAGCTATCCAGTAGTTCAGTGTTTATATACACTTCTCTCTTCAGCAGATAAGGAAGGAGTGTCCCATCAAGAGTTGGCTAATAGACAGCATCAGGGACTTGAGTAGCAGGTCCTTCTTCATCCTACCCACTTCTTCTTCTGGGAAAAAATGTGACTGGAAGCTCTTGAAAGATGCCAGGTGTGAGGATTCACCTTTTAAAATAGGCTATTGAGCTCTCGTGCAACGTTTAATAACCCCAAAACAGACATGTCTTGAAACTGGATTTCTAGCTGCTTCTATTTTTATGTTTTGTGGACTTTTTTCCCCTGTTTTTGTGGAGAAGAACAATAGATGTGACCTCCAGAGAACCCAAGGGTTCAAATATCTTTTGAAAAGTCACTCGCTCTGGTCAAAGGCATCAACTACCAGAAGCTTTTATTGGTGCTCTGGGTAATCTCTCGCCCCCACAAACACACCCAACAAACTCAAGACTTGGAGAAGAACGATGTTGGGTCCTGAGACTTTCTTTCACATCCCCAAGTGCAGGACACGCAACAATGGGCTCAAGTGACAGGAAGCCAGATTTCATTTGAATCTCAGGAGAAACCTCTAAGGGTAAGAAGCAGTACGACAGGGGAACGCATGACCTCAGGAAGTGGTGAGCATTCCAATGCGGGAGGCCTCCAAGAGAAGCCTAGACAGCCACCTGGCAGATCTCCTTAGATTTGAATTCCTGCCTTGAGCAGGGGGTTGGACTGGATGGCCTTAAAGGCCCCCTTCCAACTCCCACTATTCTATGACTCTCTGATCCTAGCCAAACATCTGGCTCCTTTTGTGAATCTGGGCGTCTGTCCCTTTTCAGACAAAGCACATGATCAACCCACCCTGGCTTTTTCCTGCTGAACATGTGGATGCAATGTTCAGCACTCCTCAAAGTGCAAATATCTTTTGAAGTGGACAGGGTTCCTTTCCGAGAAACAGCAGGAAATATAAACCGAAAAGCAGCCAGAAATTCACATTAGAACCTAGTTTTAGAGCTTTAAAAATGATGGCTTTCCAGACAATGACTCTCAGAATCCTCCTGGCTAGCATGACCACTGCTCACATTGGCTGTGAGATCCTGGGGTGTTGTAGTTACATTTGGCAGGTCAGTGGCATCTCGTTCCCTGTGATTTCATAGCCAAACCCTGAGATCGTGAGATGGGCCCTTTTGGAGCCATGAGGGTGGGGGGTGATGGTGGGGTCCTCGTTCAGCAATTGGAAAGCAATATGTGTGCATGAGCGAGAAGCCATGAGAGTCACATTGCCCGGTGCAAAGTTCTACAAAATGGTCTTTTTTAATGGCCATTGCACATACACAACTAATTTTGCAAAGATTTGCAAAGTTTTAAGTCAGGTAGCAAAAGCAACAAAGCCTATGAAAACATAGCCTCTAATCAGCACTGGTTAGGCCTCACCTTGAGTAATGTGTCCACTTCTGGACACCACACTTCCAGAAGGATGCTGACAGATTGAAACAAGTTCACAGGAGGGCGATAAGGTTGATCAGGGGGCTGGAAACCAAGCCTTATGAAGAAAGGCTGAAAGAATTCGGCCTGTTTAGCCTTGAGAAAAGAAGGCTGAGGGGTGATAAGACAGCAGTTTTCAAATATTTGAAAGGCTGTCATCCAGAGGAGGGGCAGGATCTGTTCTCGGTCATCCCAGAGTGCAGGACACGCAACAACAGGCTCAAGTTAAAGGAAGCCAGATGTTGGTTGAATATCAGGAAAAACTTCCTAACTGTTAGAGCTGTACAACAACGGAACCAATGACCTCAAGAAGTGATGAGAACTCCAACACTGGAGGCCTTCAAGAAAAAAATGGATGATCACCTGGCAGATATGCTTTGAATGTATTCCTGCCTTGAGCAGGGGGGTTGGACTTGACGGCCTGGTCTAATCAGGCCATCAATAACTCAGTGGTTGAGGTCTGTGGCTGTGGAGCCAGAGGTTGGGTGTTCAATTCCCCACTGGGCCTCCTTGATGGGCTGCACTCAGTGATCGGTAGGATCCCTTCCAATACAGTTCTAAGATGATGATGATGATGATAAATACGCATTTGATTCTTCCTATCAATGGTAGTGGTGCAGTTCTAACAGATCTGCCCACATTCACATTCCTCAACTTGATGCCCTAGAGATGTGTTGGACTACGGTTGCCATTATCCTGGGCCATGCTGGGTAGGAATGATGAGCAATGTAGTCCAGCACACCAAGAGATTCTGTCGTCTAAGAAAGGCTGCCATTATGGATGTGCCATTTATGTAGAGGACGGGTTGGACTCCAACTTCCATCATCTTCCAGCATCAATTCCCGAAGCAGAATTTTGGGACTTCCAGCCCACAGATACGAATATTTGACTCATATAAAGCACACTGTTCCTTGGAGGCCCCGTGGTTGTCCTGGGCCTTTCTTCCTGTCTTGGCCATCGCACACCCTTGCTGCTGTGATTTCTTGGAGGTGTCGTCTTGCTGCCCTTTCCCCCTCTATAAGAGGGCGCCTCCTGAAGAACTGCACCTCCCAGAATGACATCTGCATAAATGTAAGTGTGTGCGGGGGGGTGTCTATGGGCTAGAACTCCCACAATTTTTGAGGTATGCTGGGAGTTGGATTTCCACGCTGCAAAAATAATAATAATAGTAAAATATCTTTAGCTGCCATATCCACGGGAAGCGTAGACATTAGGATCCAGCAGCTGGTCATATTTAAGCTCAGCACCACCTCATCCGCCTTGATCTCAAACACCAGGGAAGGAGACCCGAAATCCTGCCTGCCGTGCCAAGCCATTAGAGAACATACTGTAACTCCGTAATGCAAAACAGAAATGCTCCTCAATGGTGCTGAGCGGGGATAAGAATTTCTGACATAATCCATTTACATGTTTTATGGTAATTGCTTCCATCTTTGGGACACATGCAAACAATGCCCCTCTTAGAGGCTGACTGTTTGGCAGAAAGACAGATGTTCTAAACGGCTGGATGCCCCACAGAATTCTGGGATGGCGTAGATGTTCGGTCAGAAAGATTGTTGCAGGGAGGCAAATTACTGAAAGCTGTTACATCGTGCAAGAGAGTTAGGCCTTGCTTTTTTTACCCAGTTGGAGTCCGGGTCTCTTTGGTCCAGAGCGAAGAAAGAACACGAGCAGGAAAGAAAAATCCCATCTAATCCAGCTTCCTATTTAGGGCAGCCAAGATGCACTGACCTCACAGATCATCAATATATAACGCTTATGCCCCTATCAATGCGGTCAGAATTATTATCATGAGTTGAAGCCACTGCCAACTCCGGATAAGTGCTGCTCCACGAACGTTCAGGCAAACAACATGTTCCTTACGTGGTGTCTGTCTCACCACTGCATGAATGCATTAAACCATAAGGGGAGGGGGACAGGTTTGGGATGAAATCAGGAGGTAGGGGTGCACTCAGTTAATGTTGGCCTCCAGACTTGGAGGAGGGTGGAGCCCTCACGGGCTGGGATGGCTAAAGGCCAATGTGAAGCTACCTGAAGCTGCAATGAATCAAGACTCTTCCCAGCCTCCACTTCTGGACTAGCCAGCTCTCTGGACTCAAGGATAGTCAGATTCCTTCCTTCCTTCCTTCCTTCCTTCCTTCCTTCCTTCCTTCCTTCCTTCCTTCCTTCCTTCCTTCCTTCCTTCCTTCCTTCCTTCCTTCCTTCCTTCCTTCCTTCCATTGTCAGATCTTTCCTTCCTTCCTTCCATTGTCAGATCTTTCCTTCCTTCTTTCCATTGTCAGTTCCTTCCTTCACTCTTTGCTTCCTTCGTTCCTTCCTTCCATTGCCACCTCTTTCCTTCCTTCTTTCCATTGTCAGTTCATTCGTTCGTTCGTTCGTTCATTCGTTCGTTCCTTCCTTCCTTTCTTCCATTGCCAGCTCTTTCCTTCCTTCCTTCCATTGCCACTTCCTTCCTTCGTTTGTTCCTTCCTTCCATTGTCAGTTCCTTCCTTCCTTCCTTCTCAACCAGCTACATTCTTCCTTCCTTCCTTCCTTCCTTCCTTCCTTCCTTCCTTCCTTCCTTCCTTCCTTCCTTCCTTCCTTCCTTCCTTCCTTCCTTCCTTCCTTCCTTCCTTCCTTCCTTCCTTCCTTCCTTGTGGCACAGTGGTTAAACCACTGTACTGCAGCCAAAACTGTGCTCACGACCTGGGGATCAATCCCAGGTAGCCGGCTCAAGGTTGACTCAGCCTTCTAGACTTCCAAGGTTGGGGGGGGGGGCAATGTGTAGGTCCATTCCTAAGGCCTTCAGATCCCGCTTGCAGATATCCTTGTATCGCAGCTGTGGTCTCCCTCTGGGGCGATTTCCCTGCACTAATTCTCCATACAGGAGATCCTTTGGAATCCGACCATCAGCCATTCTCACAACGTGCCCAAGCCATCGTAGACATCGCTGTTTCAGTAATGTATGCATGCTGAAAATTCCAGCTCATTCTAGTACTACTCTGTTTGGAAGTTTGTCCTACCAGGTGATACCAAAAATCCGTCAGAGGCAACGCATATGGAAGGTGTTCAGCTTCCTCTCCTGCCGGGCACAAAGTGTCCAGGACTCACTGCAGTACAAGAGTGTGCTCAGGACACAGGCTCTATAGACCTGGATCTTGGTATGTGTCGTCAGCTTCTTATTAAACCATACTCTTTTTGTGAGTCTAGAGAACATGGTAGCTGCTTTGCCAATGCGAACAGCCTGCCACACCAACAATTGACATGTTTTACTTCTGTTTTAAATGGGCCTCCGTTTGTTAAATTAGAACATTGAAGGGAACCACTCTCTCCAGGTCTTCCCAAGGATCATCCTCACCTCCAGCACAAGAAGAAGAAAGGGAGCTTTTTCTATGGTTATTGACTTTTCTGCATTTTGTGCAAAATGTCTCGGCGCCGAACGACAGTCTTTTTCCTTTCCGAAATTCAGCGCATAAGGAGTGAGCACAGGAAGCCCTTGGGTGGTGAACCAAGAAGAGGCAAATATTCTACTCAGGCTTCTACTTTTTAAAAGCCTGTTTGAACAAGAAAGCAATGATCGGACTTTGCACAAAAATCAGTCTTATGATTGGTGCCACCATCACTCTTACAAAAGTGAGCACTCTCCTTGAGACCTCTAAGAGAAGCCGTCTTTAATTAAGGAGAAAAATGTGATGTCTTGTGAAATGTTTTCCCAGGTCTTGTCGGGGATTCAGTCCATCACCATGGTTGACGGATGATGCAGAAAACAACCAGAGTCCCCTCTGTCACATGGAATGGAAAAGGGCTCCCTTTTTTATCTTTCATGTGACCACTTTCCGCTGGTTCTGATCTACTAAATGCTCAATTGGTTGTGAAACTATTTGCTTGTTTTTTTAAAAGACCGTCCACCCCTCTCAGGAGATCCAGAAACTCATTTCAACCTACGCCTAAGATTCATTCAACTGCCAAAGCTTTTGTGTCTGTACGTGGGTGTGTGGGTGTGTGTCTAAGTGAGCACCTTGAAGCGGATGTCTCCTTGCTTTTCCACGCTGGCCATATTGCTTATTGTTGTGCTCAGTTTCAGAGGAGTCCCCAACAATAACGTGGCATTGAGAAGACCCTACTAAATTGAAACACGACCCATCAAAGACCAAGCTCAGGAAGTTCAAGTGAAATAAAAGGGAAAGATAAAAGCAGCCAAACCTATGAAGCTTCGCCCCTATGGACCACTCTTTGGTCCTCGTGGAACAATGGGATGCAAGCCATTCATGACTTAAAAGGACGTGGTATTACATATCTTGCCCCCCCCCCCCCTGAAACTTAAGAGAAGGTATGGGGTATGTGGGACAGGCTTTCAGAAGGACCTACAATAGAGCCATTGTCTGGACGAGAAGAGCAATGCTGAACAATCTCGGATCCTTGCCCAATGGGAATAGCTGTCGGTGTTGTAGGTTTTTCGGGCTGTTTGGCCGTGTTCTTGAGGTTTTTCTTCCTAACGTTTCACCAATCTCTGTGGCTGGCTTCTTCAGAGGACAGGAGTTAGAACTCTGTCTGTGTTCTGGTGTAGTAAGTGGGATAGTTGGGTAAATATCCCACACACTACACCAGAACACAGAGAGAGTTCTATCCTCTGAACATGCTGGCCACAGAGACTGACGAAACGTTAAGAAGAACAACCTTAAGAACATGGCCAAACAACCTGAAAAACCTACAACAGCCATCAGATTCATCCATCCATCCATTCATTCACTCATTTATGCATTAATTCATTTAGACCAGCCATTCTCAACGGAGGGCCCTCTTCACAAACAACCTAATAAGGTTTGTGATGCAACTTATACAATCCTGGTTTGGCCTATGATTTTTTTCCCTATTGTGTTGATGGCTGTGGCCAAAAATAAAAGGTTGATAATGGCTGCTTTAAGAGTTTCCTACCACTGGCCACAGCGGTAGGAAACATGTGCCTGAACGGATAATAAACAGAGGCAAAGCCTCTCAAGCTGTTTTCGGCAAAGCATGTTGTATGTTAAGCCCCATACATGCACTTAAGTCAATAGGCGATGGCACTTTACATAAATATATGACAGTTTGCTGCTCGGTGCAATAAAAATCCGCCGTACAAAACATGGAAGCAATTCAGCAAAGCCGATCTCACATTTTTGCCATTGTTAAAGTCAAATCCTGACATGCCGTGATTAAAAACCCAACATCTGTGCGCATTTAAAATTAAAATATATAGGGACCCGTGTTTGCCTCCCTCTATACAAATGTTTTACTGCCAACTTGCTCTCTTTGAATATTAAAGACATTACATTATTTTATTTTAGATGTCACAGTGTGTTACAGATCACCCTTTCACCTTGGAGTTTTTGGTTCAAATCCAGCTCGGAGCGGAGGAAATAGAAACCATCTGACCATTTTCGGGAGCCTCTGCTCGGGCCTCGCCGAGCGGGCATTCACGGGACCGAATGCAAGCCAGTGCAGACTTGGCGGCAGTCTTAGGTGCATTTCTGCGGCCACGCATCCCTTTGAACTCAGTGGGCCGAGCTCTGAGTAGCCAGCAGTTGGATCGCATGGGTAGGTTTTTAAAGCCATGGAATACACACAGAGGCAGAGAAGAGACACAACAGAGCCCTGTTCGATTGTCCTTAAAGCACGTGTACTCCAAACACAATGAGGGGTGCTGGCTAACACCTCTGTCCTTTGTCAGACAGTGAATAACTGCCTGAAGACAAGATGGCTGTTCTAGGTGCTCCCCATGAGCTGGAACCTTTTTCCCTCTACACCTTTGCTCACGGAGAGAGTCCACACAAATAGAACAGTCCCTCTCGCACTTCAGATAGTGGTTTTTTTTTGCCATGGAGCCATGGTGACAGAGTGAAATAATGTGCCACCTCCCCTGTGTGTGGAATACACACAATGGCTGAAATCCTGTTGCACAGATCTGCATGCACCATGGGGATGACATCATCCACAGTGGCAAAAAAGATATGGACATCTTTCATAGATAATGCAACGGAGCCATATGCACTCAGACTCGCCAAAGGAGGCCTTTAATCAGCAGCAATTTGCCACTGCAGTTGATGTTGTTCCCATTATGCACACGGAGCTGCGCGACAGGATCCCGGTCAATATGATAACTGCTGGATAGGGCTTTTGTGCGGACACAGATGGAAAGATTACTTTGTGGAGTACTTCTGCCCACATCGGATTGCCCACATGGCTTTTTTTTAAACTAATGTTTCTGGGGATTTTTTTTTTTAAAAAAAACCCACTTCCGATGGATCTGAGAGTCTTGAAGAAGGGCAGTCTTCTTATACCTCTCAAGATCATTGTGAGAGGAAATAAAGCTGGCTGTGAGAACTTATATATCTGTGAACTGAGGGAAATATTTTGGTGAAATAAAGCACTCATAAAAGAAGGCACGTGCTGTATTTGAAAAATGGAAAGAGACAAAAAAAGTCTGTAATGTTAAGAATTTGCACAAATATGCATTAGAATAATAGGAGAAGAGAGCTACTTGTGACAAGGACTATAATTACCTATAACTAGTTACTTTGGAGATAACAAGGATATAATTAAGTTACATTTCAGTAGTTTGTAGACTAATAGCTTGTAGTTATAAATTTACTTTTGGGTGCAATGAGTAAGCTTTTCTAATAATTTTCAAAAGTGGTTTTTAAAGGTCATTTTAAGGCATTTTTAGAAAGAAGGAAAGTCTTCTGTCGTGTTTCATAGTGCGTTATCAGAACTGACTGCTTAGAGGAACCAGAGTATTCCGCTTAATTTTTTCATGTGCTAGTATGTGTTAACAATGCACAATGTAACTAATTATTTTTGCAAATGGAACAATTATAACAGTAATGGTAATTTTACTGCTACAAAATAATGAGTGACAAGTTGGTCTCTAGAAAAAAAAATGCATGAAATAGATACAGTAAAATTAATAAATATAGATGTCACGGAAAATGTAAAAAAGGATAATGAATTTTAATGAGAAACACCCATACAGAGAATGTGTGTGTGTCACCACAAGTGCATGGGAAACCAGACATCAGTTCAGCCAGCCATTGAGGTGTCAGCCTTAATTTCTAGTGTCGAAACAAGGATTGGAAAAGAGCAGGCAGTATCTGAAGAATTCCACTCAAATGAAACGGAGGGATTTCACGTCCATCCAAGTTTTGCTCAAAGTTTAAGAAACTTTCCACAAAGCCAGGCAGTTGGGAACAGGAAGCTAAGGCCGATAACGGACCAGGTTTGCGAACACCGATAACTTTTGCCCACACTCTTGAAGAGTGCGGGTGGCATACAAGTCGAATAAATAAATAAATAGCGGGGTACAAAATCACAATTTGTGCTCCCTTACAACTTACCCTCTAGTCTTGGTCTACAACCCACCTCATCAGGAGCAGGAGGTCATTAGGTGGGGGTATAAAAGTGGATCCAAAAGTCTTAAGGTGATTTTAGGGGTGGAGTCGGTGGAACAGCTTGACCGGGGGTTGACTCCTGAGTGATGTTCATCAGCATTTGTGAATGTTTGTCAGCGTATGTGAACCTCTGTGATATTGCTCACAGAGCCTCACAAGAAACACTCATACCACCTCAAAGCAATGCCTGGTTGGTTGGTTGGTTGGTTGGTTGGTTGGTTGGTTGGTTGGTTGGTTGGTTGGTTGGTTGGTTGGTTGGTTGGTTGGTTGGTTGGTTGGTTGGTTGGTTGGTTGGTTGGTTGGTTCATCTACTGGCAAGCCACTACTTGGAACAACCTACCTATTGAGATCCACCTGGCACCCTCGCTGGATGGGTTCAAATGAGCATTGAAGTCTCTTCTGCAAGCCTTTCCCTAATCATTAGGTTACTGAGATCTCGGCCTCCCTTTTACCATCCTTTTTGCCATCCTTTTCATCATCCTTTTACCACCTTCACTGCCATCTGTTTTGATTTATCTTGCTGGTTATTATATTTGTTTGAATTTAGGTATTATTTGTGTGTGTGTGTGTGTTGATATTGTGCTGTTTATTTTGTTGTTAGCCGCCCAGAGTGGCCTGGTTGCCAGATGGTGCAGGGTATAAATCCAATAAATAAATAATAAATACTCTGGGCAGCTACAACAGGAATGAACATAAAGCTTACACAATAATCATGAGCTGAAACCACAAACAGAAAATAGCCTTCCCCAAACCCACTCTGTTAAAAACACCATCTAACTCCCAGGACGGCGGAAATAACAGCCACTGGCAAACCATAAACAATTCATATGGGGCCGTTACATAATTAAATAATAAAGCCATAGAATCATGGAATAATTGAATTGGAAGGGGCCTATAAGGCCACTGAGCCTTATCGAAGCAGCCTGTTTCCAATATCTTGGGAGTTAGGTGGTGTTTTTAATAGAGTGGGTTTGGGAAACGCTATTTTCTGTTTGGAAAATCAAAAGATTCCTGCTTCTTGGGAGGAAGGTGATGACAAACCTCGACAGCATCTTAAAAAGCAGAGACATCACCTTGCTGACAAAGGTCCGCATCTTCAAAACTATGGTTTTTCCGGTAGCGATGTATGGAAGTGAGAGCTAGACCATAAAGAAAGCTGACCGTCAAAGAATTGATGTGTTTGAATTGTGGTGCTGGAGGAGATTCTTGAGAGTCCCCTGGACTGCAAGGAGAACAAACCTATCCTTTCTGAAAGAAATCAACCCTGAGTGCTCCCTGGAAGGACAGATCCTGAAGCTGAGGCTCCAATACTTTGGCCATCTCATGAGAAGAGAAGACTCCCTGGAAAAGACCCTGATGTTGGGAAAGTGTGAAGACAAGAGGAGAAGGGGACGACAGAGGATGAGATGGTTGGACAGGGTCATTGAAGCGACAAACATGAATTTGACCCAACTCCGGGAGGCAGTGGAAGACAGGAGGGCCTGGCGTGCTCTGGTCCATGGGGTCATGAAAAGTTAGACACAACTTAACAGCTAAACAACAACAACTTTTCTGTTTGTGGTTTCAGCTCATGATTATTGTGTAGCTTTATGTTTATTTCCGTTGTAGCTGCCCAGAGCCGTGGCTTGCCACTAGATGGGCAGGGTATAAGTTTAATGAAATTAATTTAAAATCACTGAGCTATATTATCTTATCTTGGAACCGCACTGCCAGAAGGGACCCTGCGGATCATCCAGTCCAACCCCTGTCAAGGAGGCCCAGTGGGGGAATCAAACTCCCAACCTCTGGCTCCGCAGCCAGGGGCCTCAACCACTGAGCTATCGAGCAAGGGAGCAAGGCTTCCAAAAGGGAGTGAGGGATCGCCGCGTGAGATGCAAGCCCAGTCTTTGTGGAATTTGAGCGATGACCCTCATCCACACCTCGAGGACTCGTGAGCTATTCAGAACTTGGCCGTGCTTCGGCTTTCATGCCGCATCTCCCCAGCTGGAGACGTCTAAGAGAAATGCACAGGGGAAAATAATGTGTCTCCGGTGAGAAAATGTGTTTTCGAATAGGCAACGTTTTAAAAAGGGAAGGGAAGCAGGTGTTAATGCAGGCAAGAGATTGGGGCTGCGAAGAACTGACACAGGCCAGAAACCGACTAATCCCACCCTCCACCCCTAGTGTGAACTGACCGTTTGACCCATGGATTGCCGGCAAGGCTTCGCTCTTCAGGCAGAAAAACAACATGCCCCAAACAAGGAAATATTCATTTCCGTGGAATGGCTATGTGCAGCTTTTCTAATCACATACGTACCCCCCCCCCTTTGCCTTGCGAAGCATACACCATTCACACTGAGGAACCACAGAGGATTAGGGTAATTGTTTCTAATTATCAATGGCCTCCGGGACCAGAGGTGGGCTGACTCTCAGTGTCGGGTCCTGGGGATGATGGGTATGTGAACATACTATTGGTAGGCTTGCCCTGGGGCCCCTGGCTGGCTCCTTCGGGAAGAAGGCATTGGACTTGGTCTCATCCTGCATTGCTCCTCTTACACTCCTTTGTTCTCAGCCACTGGCTTATGACTAATGAGTGAATTTATAAAGAATTATTTTGGGGGGGGGGCACTTAGAACCTCACATGCTGTCTTCAGTAAGTTTAGCTGGGACGAAGCTTTCTGGGCTAAGCTGACTTCCAATCTTTCCAGCACTAACTAAGAATTCCTTCCCTGTATCTGAATTCAAAGGGAGCCCTACCTCTCTGCTCAGTGTCTCTTTCCCACTGGTACTCGCCGCCTTCCTTGACGCAACGCAGATATCGCAGGGCGCAGCGCTGGGCCCATAAAGAAAAGGGAATACGGGATGGCCAGACAGCCTGATCGCTCCAAGTCACAAAGGTCTGGTTTTGTTAGGTATGCGACTGTGCAGTTTTAGGTGAGGGCTCCGTTGTTCACTGATGAGGGAGAGACAGAGTGTCAAGGAAAATTACAGGCCTGAGCAGAATGGAGTGTATTAATGAGAATTCATAATGATCAGGTGTGTTAAAGCTGAGTCAGGATGACTCAGCAGAGCTGATGTAACTCATGGATGATGCAACTCAGGGATGATGCAATGTGTGATCTGATTGGTCCTGTATATGTATATATGTGTGAATTGTACCGTCAGTTGTATCTTCTTCCTGCTTGAAGATCACTTCTACATGTTATTTTATTTATTTATTTATTTACAATATTTTTTAGCCGCACCATTGCCAGTGGCTTCTGGGCGGCAAGAATGCTGTAAATACTGCTGTAAATACACGTTGCTGAAGGAAATGCCGCTGGACTGTGTGTGAGTTATTTCTGGACTGCCTGGACTGTGAATCACTCTGCTAAAACCGCAATTTGCGTTAACAAACGCTGACACAGTGTGTGGGATTTCTAAGGGGCCACTTGGAAACTCAGGCTGGTGTGTGGGCCCGGCCCCATTGGTGGAAGGAAACATCTGGGGCTGTGTTATATTGTATAAGACCACTGGTCTGTCTAGACCCATATTGCCAGTTTTGGATGAAAGCCGTACCCCTCCAGCAGTTCAGGATAGATTAAAGGGAGACTCCATTTGGTCTCCCATCCAAGGACGTAACCAAGTTTGACCTTGCTTAGCTTCTCTGACACTCTCTCCCTAGATGTGAAGTTGGATAAATGCATTGGCAAAGCAGCTACCATGTTCTCTGGACTCACAAAGAGAGTATGGCTCAATAAGAAGCTGACGACACATACAAAGATCCAAGTCTATAGAGCCTGTGTCCTAAGCACACTCCTGTACTGCAGCGAGTCCTGGACCCTTTGTGCACGGCAGGAGAGGAAGCTGAACACCTTCCATATGCGTTGCCTCCGACGGATTTTTGGCATCACCTGGCAGGACAAAGTTCCAAATAGAGTAGTCCTAGAATGAGCTGGAATTTTTAGCATGTATACGTGACTGAAACAGCAATGTCTATGTTGGCTTGGGCATGTCATGAGAATGGCTGATAGTCAGATTCCAAAAGATCTCCTGTATGGAGAATTAGTGCAGGGAAATTGTCCCAGCGAGAGACCCCAGCTGCAGTACAAGGAGATCTGCAAGTGGGATCTGAAGGCCTTAGGAATGGACCTCAACAGATGGGAAACATTGACATCTGAGCGTTCAGCCTGGAGGCAGGCAGTGCATCACGGCCTCTCCCAATTTGAAGAGACCCTTGTCCAGCAAGCCGAGGCAAAGAGGCCATCCTGAAAGAAGCAAAATCAAGGAGCTGGACAGAGGACAGATTGTCTTTGGCTTCAGTGTGGAAGGGACGGTCCCTCTCGAATTGGCCTTCTCAGCCACACTAGACGCTGTTCCAAGTCCTCTATTCAGAGCACATGACCATCGTCTCCCAAGACTGCGGTCTAATCAATCAAACTTCCAAAATCCGTTGGGGTGTTGAAGCTAGGTATGAAGGGCCGAAAGGACACCCAGCTCGGACTGGCATCAATGGCTCTTCAAAGGGGTAGTTCCAGTCCTTTCCTAGACCAATCTCGAACTGCTAGGGCTTGAGCGCAGGACATTCTACACTCCAAACAAGTGGTCTACCACTGATCTACAGCCCTTCTCTAGAGCTTGGTTTAGATGGGGAGAGAGTGTTGTCTGGAGGGGTGGAGAAGCCCTGGTTTGCACTTAACGAACGTTCCTCCGGCACTTCTCTTGATACAGCCCACACAATGGCCCGGCTCTCTCCCACCATATGGAAACGATTCGTCCCGATTGTCATGCTTTGCATCGGATTCTCGGATCTTCCAGGCAGCCCTCTCTTAGCTAATTGCATAATATTTATCCAATTCTCTTTAAAGCACACTTGGGGGGAAGATTTTAAAAGGAGGGCTGCATTGCTTATAATAAACTCGACGTACTGCACTGTAATCTAAACTGTCTAGTTAGAAATGGGGAAGGACGGAGAATTTTGAGTTACGCCCCTTGGCAAACATTTTTAAAGGATTGCTTAAATAAGCAGTACGAAACCAGATGTCATTTGGTAAGAGTATCGGCGGGGCCAAAAAACTGCTGTCTGGGTCCTCTCTTTTTTTTTTTTTTTTCATTCTTTCTTTCTGTAAAATAAACTTTATAAAAACATGAGAAATTCTTTGGATTTATATCATATTTAGCAGCTGTGAAATAGCACAAACAGCTGCTTGCTACCTATGGGGAGTTGACAGCCATCGGCTCTCTATCACTAAGCAACCAAATAGTTTCACATGCAAAGCTGTATTGGGATTTTTTTTTTAAGTTTCCAGTCATCTTTTGCGGGAAGGAGACCTGCCTTGACCTCAGGTGAGGTGAGGCTCAGGTGGATGGCCTCAAGTACCTGCCCTCTGCCAGGATTTTCTCTTACCTGAGCCCCACTGAAACGGGGAGAAGGCGTCAGAGACCAAAAGCTTGGGGAAGTTATTTCTCTCTCTTTTTGCTTCCAGAACTCTCTTGTCCAATTCTGAGAGTTCTGACACAAAAAATGGTCACTTTTCCAGACTTTGATCAGAAATGGGCTACAAGAAGACAGAGTTAGGCTGAATACCAGGAAAAAAATGTCTTAACTGTTAGAGCAGTACAACAACGGCACCTATAAGGCCATCAAGTCCGACCCATTGCTGAAGGCAGAAATCCAAATCGAAGCAGATCTGACAGAGGGTCGTCCAGTTTTCTCTAGAATGGGTCTGCAAGGTTGGAGGCCTCACCACCTCCCAGGATAAAAACCACGTTCAGTGCAGGAAATGCACACTCTGAATCGGAACCTGAGAAAGTTCCCTCTCTTTTTTTTTAATACAGTGGACCCTTGACTTACAGACGGCTCGACTTACAGACTTTCCGAGTTACAGACTTCTCTGGCCGCAAAATTTAGGTTCGACTTGCAGCCGAAGAATCGACCTACAGACCAGAAAAAAAATCAAAAATGGAACAAAAACGGAACAAAAATGGCCGGTTACAGATTTATCAGTTTTCAATGCATTGTAGGTCAATGGAGACTCGACCTACAGACTTTTCGACCTGCAGCCACCGTTCCAATACAGATTAATTCCGTAAGTAGAGGGTCCACTGTATCACTTCAGGAACACCCCATCTGATACAGCCATGCTGGCCTGGACTCTGGCAATAGTAGTCTTTTGAAAGGAACTTCCCCCAACTCTGCTCTCCATGCTAACTCCTCCTGCTAGAACGTTTGAAGCCCTCTGCTTCTGAAAAAGCCCTAGGGTTAGTGCAGATGGCACTCTTTGAAAAACGGTAAGTTCCCAAACACCAAGAAATTTCTTGGTTCACTGGCCCTCCTTAAATCTCCCTCCTCCATCTTCTTCCTGCTGTGGATCCAGGTGAAGTCTGGATGATGACCATCCAATGAAGCATTTCTCATTCAGCCAGGCTTCTAAAGAAGCTGTTGGCCTTATTTGGGGGACAATGGAGTTAATCCGGACAATCATCTCTTCTCTCTACGTCACCTGTGGTCCAGGGACCTCGTTGTGCTTTTCCCCTTGTTCTGGACAAGGTGCAAACACGAGATAAAGACAGAGTAAAAGATGAGATCTGGAAGTATCCGAGAGGGTGGTGAGACCAGTGTTTTCCTCCCTTGCCAAGGAGGCTCTCGAAGCAAGCAAGACCACGATAAACAAAGGCAGGATGGAGGGAAGTCCCGAGCCATCCTATTAGAGCACGAATAAATCATTTTGGAACTACGAAACAAATGGGCTGAGCAAAGACGGGAGGGAGAAAGACAGATGAGCCATCCAATTAAACATGGGGGTAGGGCCCGCTCTTTAGAAACTGCAGATGTAAGCAGGCGCATTATATAAGCAGAAAAGATTGCAACTCATCAGCGAATGACTCGGGGAAAGCTGAGCCCATCAAAGGGATGGGTGCCAATCACGCCTTTGGAAGAAGAAGAAGAAAAAATACCATATGCAAACATGCTCTTTTGCTTACGTTAATATGGAACTTGTTATGACAACGGAGTGTCCTTTAAAAGGAGAGCAAGGGGGAGAGAGAGAGAGAGAGACTAAGACGGAGAGATGCTTGTTCCTCTCGTCTATCAGGACTCACTGACACATTCAAAACAGCTGGAAATATTTTTCTAATTATGTAAAAATAAAAAAAAAACACTTTCAACAGAACGCATGTTAATATCCAACCTAACATGTGTAGCTTGGAAGAGGGGGGGGGGAAAGGCATCTTTTATTCTAGAAAGATGCCTCCAAATCCCCACAAGGTGCTAGTCCCTCTTTTTTTTCAACGCTGGTGAGGCCTCCTCTAGAATCCTGCGTCGCACTTTAAGAAGGAGGCCAACAAACTGGAGGCGAGTTCAGAGGAGGGCAAGAAGGAAAATCAGGGGACTGGAAACCGAGACCTAAGAGGAAAGACTGGAAGAACTGGGCCTGTTTAGCTCTTGGAAAAGAAGTCATGGGGGGGGGAGAGAGGAGAGCACTTTTCAAATAACTGGATGGTAGTCATGCAGAGGAGAGGCAGGATCTGTTCTCCATCACTCCAGAGTGCAGGAGACATCATAATGGGTTCCAGGAGAATAGGAAAAAAACTTCTTGACTGTTAAAGTAGTATGACGATGGAACCCATGACCTCAGTAGGCATGAAAGAGAAAACTGGAGAACCTTCGGTCAAATCTGCTTTGATTTGTATTCCTGCCCTGAGCGTGGGGCTGGGCTCCATGGCCTTAGAGCAGTGGTCCCTAACCTTGGGCCTCCAGATGTTCTTAGACTAGAACTCCTAGAAGCCTTCTCCACCACCTCTGCTGACCAGGGTTTCTGGGAGCTGAAATCCAAGAACATCTGGAGGCTCAAGGTTGGGGGACCACTGCCTTAGAGGCCCCATCCAATGCCATGATTCTATAATTCTGTGATGTGCTGTGGGGCTAGCCAGCCTGTTACTCACAAGGAGATCTGTTCCACAACCAGGAAAACACGCTTCTTGTGGACTATTGTTCCCAGAATCCTCCAGTCCACATGGGCCTTTTAGTCCGAATAAATCATTTTTGAAACTTTGATCTGTCTTGCCAACTTGAGGCTGTTTCATCTGTACCTAGGCATACTCTCCAGCAGCTACCTTTGGCAGGCCTGCCAGCTGTTTCAAATCAAGGGATCGTCAATGAATAGCCAACAGGTGGTGTTTTTTTTAATACAAGGAACATTTTTTTAAAATCAAGTTTGTAAAAAGATCAAAACACTTCATCTGCATTTAGAGGAAGGAAGGAAGGAAGGAAGGAAGGAAGGAAGGAAGGAAGGAAGGAAGGAAGGAAGGAAGGAAGAAAGGAAGAAAGAAAGAAAGAAAGAAAGAAAGAAAGAAAGAAAGAAAGAAAGAAAGAAAGAAAGAAAGAAAGAAAGAAAGAAAGAAAGAAAGAAAGAAAGAAAGAAGCTGACTGGGAAGGAAAGGAAGGAAGCAGCAGGATGAGAAGGAAGGGAAGATGGAAGGAAGGAATGAAAAAAGCAGCTGCTTGGGAAGGAAGGAAGGAAGGAAGGAAGGAAGGAAGGAAGGAAGGAAGGAAGGAAGGAAGGAAGGAAGGAAGGAAGGAAGGAAGGAAGGAAGGAAGGAAGGAAGGAAGGAAGGAAGGAAGGAAGGAAGAAAGAAAGAAAGAAAGAAAGAAAGAAAGAAAGAAAGAGAAAGAAAGAAAGAAAGAAAGAAAGAAAGAAAGAAAGAAAGAAAGAAAGAAAGAAAGAAGCTGATTGGGAAGGAAGGAAGGAAGCAGCAGGATGAGAAGGAAGGGAAGATGGATGGAAGGAAGGAAAAAAGCAGCTGGTTGGGAAGGAAGGAAGGAAGGAAGGAAGGAAGGAAGGAAGGAAGGAAGGAAGGAAGGAAGGAAGGAAGGAAGGAAGGAAGGAAGAAAGAAAGAAAGAAAGAAAGAAAGAAAGAAAGAAAGAAAGAAAGAAAGAAAGAAGCTGATTGGGAAGGAAGGAAGGAAGCAGCAGGATGAGAAGGAAGGGAAGATGGAAGGAAGGAAGGAAAAAAGCAGCTGGTTGGGAAGGAAGGAAGGAAGGAAGGAAGGAAGGAAGGAAGGAAGGAAGGAAGGAAGGAAGGAAGGAAGGAAGGAAGGAAGGAAGGAAGAAAGAAAGAAAGAGAAAGAAAGAAAGAAAGAAAGAAAGAAAGAAAGAAAGAAAGAAAGAAAGAAAGAAAGAAAGAAAGAAAGAAAGAAAGAAGCTGATTGGGAAGGAAGGAAGGAAGCAGCAGGATGAGAAGGAAGGGAAGATGGAAGGAAGGAATGAAAAAAGCAGCTGCTTGGGAAGGAAGGAAGGAAGGAAGGAAGGAAGGAAGGAAGGAAGGAAGGAAGGAAGGAAGGAAGGAAGGAAGTTGCATTAAATTGTGGTATATATTAATATCCCCTTACCTGTTGTGTAGCATCAAACACGATGAGGATATTGGACATAATCATAGGTCATGGGGTTTATCTGTCAAGGCCAGTACAGCCATTGTGCCCATCTCTAACTACAATATTTGTGTGTACGTGGCATAGTAAAATCTCTATGCAATTTACACTAAGTTGTGGATCTAAGAAATATTAAAATGACACCAGGAAAAAACTCCACCTAAAAGCCACTTGAAAATAAGAAATGCAACAATACAAAAAAAAAGGAAAAGTCTCGCCAGGAATTGTAATCTAATCCTTTTGGAAAAGACTCTGTCCTCTGATGAAGCTTTTACTGAGTGATAGACTTTGTTCGCTTCCCTCCATGATCCCACATGCCCTTGTGCCTGTATTTCATTTAAAGGTTACAACCAGTCCGTTAACCTCTGTTCTTGCCACTTTGCGGAAAATGGGGGGGAAAAAGAGAGATAAGTTTCGCGGCTTTTCAAAAACTATGGTTCTCAGAATGGGTGGAAGAATACTTACTAGGGATCCAAAATGCCTGCCGGATCTGAGATTGAGCAACGGAAGGTTCCCTAAATCATACTAAGGGTTTAGGGAGAAGCTTGATCTGTTCCTGGGCCGTGTGAAGCTGAAACCATCGCAAGAGATACTGTAGATCAAAGTTCTTTCTGCATTTCCTTGTAAAGCAGCCACTTGAGAATTGATCTGTCTTTGCGTGATCTGACCAAAGCAATGGGGAATGTGCTAACAAACACACACACACTAAGCTGATGGCTGCATCATTGGGTAGTGGTTGAAACCATGGACAGAGGCTACCATCCAACTTTGATAGTCCTGGACCAGATGGACCTCTAGTCTTACCAGAACTTGGAAAACAATACCCAGAATCCCCCAGTCCCCCCCCACCCCAGTGGCTATACTACTGTCCCCATGAAGGCCATAAAACTTGAAATGTTATTGCAGTTTTTATGGACTCATTACCTTTGACACTTGTTTTCCTGCAAGTACTGTGTAAGGAGACATGCATATACTTTGAACACTTGCATATAGAAATGAAATAATACAGTAAGACTGCAGTACAGTGGTGCCTCGCTTGACGATGTTAATTCGTTCCAGCGAAACTGCTGTACAGCGAAAACATCGTCAAATGTCCTAGAAAAAAGCCAGCGGCCATTTTGAAACCCAACGATCAGCTGTTTGCTGATCGTCGTAAACTGAAAAATTAGTTCCCGAAACAGGGAACCGATCAACGTGAAGCAAAATTCCCCCATTTCAAACATCGTTTTGCAATTGCAAAAGCGATCGCAAAAACGTCGACGTAATGTGGATTCGTCGTAGAGCAGGCTAATCGTCCAGCGGGGCACGACTGTATTCGCAAGAAATCAATTCGAAGCCTCCCAAACACACACAGATGCCAAAAGAGTGGAAGTACAGTGGTGACTCAACTTGTGAAATTATTCCATATTGGATCAGTGGCCGTAACTCGAAGATTTTATAAGTCGAAGCAACATTTCTGATAGGAATGCATTGAAAACCAATTAATCCATTCCAGCCATAGAAAAAAAATCTCAGGCTTCCAAAGCTGCACCCACTGCCCTCTGCCTCCCATCCCCATGGGGACAGGAGGCAGAGGGCAGCAGTTATGGGAGGCAGAGAGCAGCGGAGGCGGTTTGGACGCCCGGGAAGCCGGCACCCGGTGCGGACGTCTGGGCAGTGTTGAAAGCCCGGGAGGCTGAGCCTCCCTTTCCCTAACCGTTGGGGTGAAGAAGCAGCCTCTTTGCCACCAACAGTTTGAATTCCCTGCTTTTTTCCCCTGTCTTTTTCTGTTCGTAACTGGAAGCTCCGGCCTCAAGTCAAAGCAAAATTTTGCAGCTGGAGCTTTTCGTAACTCGAAATTTTTGTAAGTAGGGATGTTCGTAAGTCGAGGCCCCACTGTATAGAATGCTATGCATTGCATGGTCTCTGGCACTCACTTGTGGCCAGTTCTGGTAAATACACCCTGGAAATACATATAAATACATATTTCTGAGGGTTTTTTACTAAGCATTTTCAGACAGCGGATAAATGAATCAGCGGATATTGATTCTGCCGATAGGAGGGGTCCAAGTGTACAGCAAGAAGTAAGCAAAAAGTTCTTGGCTCCATTCCAAGAAAGCTTTCACTGAAGTGGAAGATTCTAGTCTATACAGACCATAACACGTTTCCAAGCATGGCTCTGAAATCTTTGGAGTTCCTGAGTCCCCACTAGGGAGGTGCGTGAGAGAAATTTCCATGTTTGATTCCTTCTTTAGGTTCTTTCAGAGGGTATGTCTCATTCATTTTTTGAGGATCTTTTGTTTACCTGTCCTTTCATTTAACATGAAAATGAGTGGCTGCTTTGTATTATGTTTTGTTCCCCTCCCCATTCATGTCCTAGAGTCAGGCATTCATCCAGATATTCTGACTGGCTTCTAACACCAGCCCTTGTGACTCTATTTGATTAAGCATTTCCCGGCTAATTTGACAGGCAAGTGGTGAATCAAAGAGCAAACGAAAGGGGAAAACAGGCGTGTGCCTCTTTTTTTGTTCAAACCAAGCATTTGAGTTTAAGAGACTCTCTTTAAGGAATTAACAAAGGAGTCCAAAAATAAAATTAAGAGCCCCTTTTGTGTTTTCACCCCATTGAAATTAACAAATGAGTCTGAAAATGAAATTGAGCCCCTTTCATGTTTTTCCCCGTTTGAATTAACAAATGAGTCCAAAAAATGAAAAGACCCCTTTCGTGTTTTTCCTCATTCGAAATAAAAAATGCGTCCGAAAATTAAATTGAGCCCCTTTCGTGTTTTTCCCCGTTCAAAATAACAAATGAGTCTGAAAATGAAATTAAGAGCCCCCTTTGTGTTTCTCCCCATTCGTGTTAACCCAAACGTCCCTTCTCTGGTGGCTACGTGCAAATGTGCATGTGTGCACAGAGATTGGGTGCATGGCACACTTTCATGCCATGATCAACCTCTACATCACTTGGAAGAGGCAGAAGACAGCGATGTGTAGGGATGTGGCTGGTACTTGAAAAATTCTCATTCTCAGCCACTCCCTCAGTGTTGCCACGCTGAGAGAGTGTTCCACTCGCTCCAGGGAGAATTCACAGCTACCCCTTGCACACGGTCTCATTTCCCCCCTGAATGTCCCCCACCTGCCCCCTTTCTTTCACATACGCAACTGCCAAATTCGTACAGGAGTTTCAAGAATCTGGTCCAGATTGGCATTTCTTCTAGAAGCACAATTACCCCAGAACACCCATGAAATCACGCAGCATTTCCTGCAAGAGTACTGTGAAGAGGGGAATCTTATACAGCGAGATTTCAAGGGAAGGAGAAAGAGGGTGTGTAAAAAAAAAAACACCCCACACGTCTCACAGTTTGTCACGGAGAGCAGCGGGCTACACAATTCACCTCCCAACCCATATGTGCAGATGATCTCAGGCCATGTTCTGTTTTAGAGAACTGCTGGATAGCTCAGTGGTATAGGCATCTGCCTGCACCAGTTCGATTCCCCCACTGAGCTTCCTTGATAGAGTCCCTTCCAGCTTTGCAGTTCTAAGAGGAGAAGGAGGAGGATTCCACATTTTAAACTTTCAGTTCCATGTGTTGCGATTTACTGGTTAACCAGCCTGAGCCTTTAGGGTAGGGCTGGGTGGAAACATGAACAAATGAGTAAATATTGATGTGTGTTCCTTAAATCGGGGGGAGAAATGCTAGTGGTGGTCCAGATTTCCTCCTGTCTTGTTAGGAGAGCATTCATTAACCCTGAGGGATCAGGAAGAGGCTTTTTCCAGCACCTTTGCTTTAAATGCCAGCCTCTTTAGGACGTCAAGAAGATGTGGTTTCTTTTCTTAGAACGTCGCCTGCAGTGTATAATTCTTTGCGGAGGCATCTAAATATTCCACAAACAGGACGGAATCTGTTACAGGAGTTCCTTCCTGACCCTCTGCTGGTTTGGGCTACGTCGCCCTGCAGTCAGAGTCTGTTTACTGACCCTGCCTGGAGATGTTTGAGCAGGTTTGTTGCTGCCTTCACGAATTGGACTGCCAACCCGGCTAAAATAGAGGAAAAAGCAGAGAGAGAAAGACAGAGAATGCAATGGACATTTGTTGCTTGTTTGTTTTGCTTCATTTTTGGACCAGTTCTCAGAAACCAAAGGAGACCCCACTGCCGTTTCTCCTTTGCCATCTCTTTTTTCCAGTGGAGGCAGCAAGCTGAGCAGCTTGCTAGGGGCAATTGTGAGCAGCTATCAGGGATGTAGTGGTGCTGCGGGTTAAACCACAGAAACCTCTATGCTGCAAGGTTGAAAGACCAGCCGTCGTAAGATCGAATCCACGTGACGGAGTGAGCCCCCCCGTCGCTCGTCCCAGCTCCTGCCAACCTAGCAGTTCGAAAGCATGTAAAAATGCGAGTAGATAAATAGGTACCACCTCAGTGGGAAGGTCACAGCATTCAATGTCTAGTCGCGCTGGCCATGTGACCACGGAAACTGTCTTCGGACAAACGCTGGCTCTACGGCTTGGAAACGGGGATGAGCACCGCCCCCTAGAGCCGGACACGACTGGACTCAATGTCAAGAGGAATCTTTACCTTTACCTATGAGGTGCAGTTTGTCAGAGGAAAGGGAACGGAAGGGAAAGGAAGGGAACCCCGTGGCCCAGTGACTAAGCTGTTGTACTGTGGTCAAGCTTTTGCTGAATTCGATCCGAGTTTGATCCCAATGGGCTCAGGTAGCCAGCTTGAGGTTTACTCAACCTTCCATCCTTCCAAGGATGGTAAAAGGAGTGCCCAGCTTATGTGGCGTGGGGGCAATGTGTAGCCTGGGTAATTAAACTGTAGATTGCCCAGTGAGGGCTTTAAGCACCATGGGGTGGTATATAAGCCACAACAATAACACAGATATATCCATGTGGGAGACAACGATGGAAGTGGTGTTTGTTGGCAGAGCATCATATAAATACAGCTTTCTGAAGCTGATGAGCACACCTGCTGATGTCCTTAGGGCAAGAATGGACGGGAAAAATTCTGATGGTAAACCAGGCTGCATGAGGAATGGTTGAGGTGTTTAGCCTGGGAGAAAAGAAGACTTAGAGATGGTGTGATGGGTTGTTTTCAACCATCAAATCATTCTCTATTTATTTGTTAATTTGTTGGATTTATATCCCACCCATCTAGTAGCCACCCACTACTCTGGGTGGCTAACAGCAAATAGACACATGCACCCATTCACTGTACCCACACACATCAATGGAAAGCACATAAGTCATAGTGGGGCAGGAAAGATGAACCACCAAAGTCTACAGTCAGTAAGTTCAAATATGATTACTTGAGGGAATAATTGTTGCTGTTTAATTAAGTCGTGTCCGACTCGTCGTGACCCCATGGACCAGAGCACGCCAGGCCTTCCTGTCTTCCACGGCCTCCCGGAGTTGGGTCACATTCATGTTGGTCGCTTCGATCACACTGTCCAGCCATCTCATCCTCTGTCGTCCCCTTCTCCTCCTGCCTTCACACGTTCCCAATATCAGGGTCTTCTCCAGGGAGTCTTCTCTTCTCATGAGATGGCCAAAGTACTGGAGCCTCAGCTTCAGGATCTGTCCTTCCAGTGAGCACTTGGGGTTGATTTCCTTTAGAACGGATAGGGTTGTTTTCCTTGCAGTCCAGGGGACTCTCAAGAGTGGGAGAACACTGGGTGCTAAACACGCTTTTTACAGGACCTAATGATGATGATGAAAGATGGACTAGAATTCTAGCTGTCATAACAAAGAGTCACAAAAATCACCCAAAAAGCAACCAGTCAAGGGTAACTAATCACCTCCAGTTCTGACATTGACCTGCCTTATTTGATTTCAAAATTGGCAGAATGCTAAATTTGAGTCTATGGTCTGGTGGCTTTAAATAAGGAAGGACTTTTGCAATTTGTTTGTGTTTTTGTTTTTAGGGAAATTTTCAGATTTTCTCACTGAAAAGTTAATCGTTGCCTTTCATTTTCCCCAGGATGTCTTTTCCAGAGAATCCAGCCTTTTCATGATGTCAAGAAATACCTTATTACCTTGAATGAATTCAGATCTCCAGGGCCAGGTAAACTGCATCCAAGAGTATTGAAGGTACCAATGGAAGAATTTTTGGAACCGCTATCCATTATCTTTTTGAAATCATGGGGAAACGGGGAAGGTGGCAGAAGATTAGAGGAGGGCTCATGTTGTCCCTAGGGGATGTGATGGCGCTGTGGGTTACACTGCAGAAGCCTCTGGGCTGCAAGGTCAGAAGACCAGCAGTCGTAAGATCGAATCCATGCAAGGGAGCCCCCGTCGCTTGCCCCAGCTCCTGCCAACCTAGCCGTTTGAAAGCATGTAAAAATGTGAGTAGATAAGTAAGTACCACCATGGTGGGAAGGTCATGGTGTTCCATGTCTAGTTGCGCTGGCCATGTGACCACGGAAACTGTCTTTGGACAAACGCTGGCTCTACGGCTTGGAAATGGGGATGAGCACCGCGCCTTAGAGTTGGACACGACTGGACTAAATGTCGAGGGGAACCTTTACCTTACCTTATGTTGTCCCTATCTTCAAAAACAGCAAAAAGGGGGAACCTGGGAATTACAGACCAATCAGCCTCACATCAATCCGAGGGAAAATTCTGGAACAGATTATAAAGCGGTCACTATGCAAGCACCTAGAAAACAATGCTGTAACACCTAGAAGCCAACATGAATTTGTCAAGGACAAATCCCCTCCCAAGAGCTTTCCCCGCCACTTGCTAAGCCCCACGGGTGGAAAGGGGGGGAAGGGATCAAAGTAATCCTGCGGCTGCATGATCACTTTGATCCCTTTCTTCCTCCACTTGCTAAGCCCCACTTAGATTTCTTAATTTTAGGTTAGAAAAGTGGGAGAGGGGGCGTCTTATACATGGGGGCGTCTTATACACAGGAAAACACGGTATGAGAATATTCTGGATGCAGGCTGGTTTGATCCAGCAAAGACAATGTCTAAGTGCCATCTTTAAGAATACACCAGCCCATCCCTACATTGATCCAAGCAGGAGGACCTCTGTGATTTTTTTTTTTTACCCACATCCTTCATCTATATGTCCTATGAGCAGAGTTTGACTCCCAGGAAAAAGGGGGGAGGATTTTAGACAATTTCCCACACACACATACCTCCCATTTCCACACACACAGACCGTCATCCTCTTTGTTTCTTGAAAAGCTGTTGCCCAGGGTTGAAGACCTTCTGGAACAGCACGATGAGGCAGTGCAGGAAGAAAAATGGATCTGTGGAAACCATCCACCTCACTTCCTGCTCTCCAACTTTGGACCGATGTGGGTTCCTTCATCCGACAAAGATCAGCCTTGCTTTTACAGAAAGGCAGATTCGGAATCTAATCCATCAAAACCATGTTTTATTTTTATTTATTTTTAAAGCAAACGAAGAAAAGTTTGAAATGATAAAAGTACAGACCTCAATCAGATGGTGAAACCCAGTTAACCTTAACTCATAAGCTGAGCTGCTGAAGGACGCTGAAAGATCCATACATTAATTGACAGGGGTAACTATTCCATCAGGGCAAAAGCACTTCAGAGGGATCCCTTTTCTTCATTACAAGGCGCCCTGGAATATGATAAAGGTACGGTCTGGATGCGCATTTTATCCGAATTTTAAATATTTATTTATTTATTTATTTATTTTATTTTATTTATATCCCGCCTATCTGGTCGTGTGAGGACCACTCTAGGCGACTTAGCAACATGTTTCCTTAATTTTTTCCCCCTGCCATCTTTGCTAATATACTTGATTTGACAATAAAGTGAATATGTTAACAGGAAAAACAGTTCTTTTGCCAACTGGAGGTCGATTTTTGGCTGTGACTTCTTCAGTGTTGCAATAACTCCATAAGGAGGTGCGGTGTGTTGATCTGACCTTGAAATGTGTTATATCCCTTTCACCCACATTCGTAATACAACTTCTCAGTTTCCTAAAGAGAGAGAGAGAGAGAGAGAGATCCCACTCTGGCTCTTTCTCTGATAAATAGAAAGCTCTGTGTGTGTGTGTGTGTGTGTGTGTGTGTGTGTGTGTGTGTGTGTGTGTGTGTGTGTGTGTGTGTGTGTGTGTGTGTGTGTGTGTGTGTGTGTGTGTGTGTGTGTGTGTGTGTGTGTGTGTGTGTGTGTGTGTGTGTCTGAGAGAGAGAGAGAGAGAGAGACTAGTTTTGTTAGAATATTCACACACGTGGGACGTGAACAGCATCTCCACTTTATTTATCTGCCTTATTCTTGGAAGAAAAGTTGTTTTTTCATAACTTGACCTTGAGGTTTCTGCAGCTTCGGGAAGGAGGAACCCTTGGTTATATAAGCCCACAGCTCAAACAAGAGTGCCGTGATCAAGAAAGAGGTAGGAAGAGCCTTCCCCGCCCCTCAGCCATGCCCGGCGTGATGCCCTGGCTAAGGGGAGGAGGTCCAGGACCACTGGAGAACCCCACCATGAAGAAGCCCTCTTCACAGTCTCCAGCAGGAAGCTGGTGGTTGGCCTCTCAGGGCAGGAAAAAAAAGGGAGGGGAAAGAAATTTTGGCATCTTTCATTGCAGAGGTGAGAGTCGGGGTGCAATCAGACAAGGAAATAGCTCACGTTTTGGGCTGCTTGTGCCTTGCTCCATGGTGAGCTAGTTCTTGGTGATTCACAAAGTGTGCTGCTTATATATATACCACTCTCATAGTGCTTCAAGCACTCTATGGGTGGTATACAAGTTATTTTATTTATTTATTTATTTATTTGATTTATATCCCGCCCATCTGGTCTGGTCGACCACTCTGGGCGGCTACCAATAGAATATTTATAGTAAAACAAAGAATATTACAATCAGTCGGAACACATCCAATAATAAAACAAATAAGGAAAGAAAAAGAAAAGAAAGGGGGAAAAAGAGATAAATATTGACCAGAGGGAAGGCCTGAACATATAACCATGTTTTTAATTGACTCTTGAAAGTGCCCAGCGTAGGGGCCGCACAAATCGCCGGAGGGAGGCTATTCCAGAGGCAAGGAGCCACCGCCGAGAAGGGCCGATTTTGTGTCCTTTCCTTCCGGGCCTCTCTCGGCGTTAGGCTCCTCAGCCTCACCTCCTGGCTTGTGCGGGTGATCTGAGTAGATCTAGTTGGGAGTAAGCGTTCTGCCAAGTATCGAGGTCCTAAACCGTTTAGGGCTTTATATGTAAGCATATGACACTTTGAAGTCAATGCGGAAACGGATGGGCAGCCAGTACAGCATGGCCAGAGTAGGAGAGATATGTTGGTATTTCCTAACTCCAGTAAGGAGTCTGGCCGCTGCATTCTGCAGTTATTTATTCAGGCTACACATTGCCCTCCCCCCCCGACTTCGGAAGGATGGAAGGCTGAGTGAACCTTGAGCCGGCTACCTAGGATTGAATCCCGGGTCGTGAGCAGAGTTTCGTCTGCAGTACTGCAGTTTAACCGCTGCGCCACGAGACTCTTTAGCCACTCATAGGACACCATGAAACCAGCCTCACCCTGATTCATGCCCAAGCTAGACCTTTATGGGATGCTTGTTTTAGGGGCTGGGCTGGAGCATTCCTGCATGGATGGATGGGTTGCTTTAAGGGAGATTGCTCCCAGCAAAGAAGGATTTTCCACTGTGGTCAGATGGATTGCCTCTGCTCTAACAACCTTCAAATCTCTCCCACCCACCCCATGGAAAAAAAGACTTTTTGCAAGCATTGAGGAATCATGGGGGACAGTTACCTTACACCCTTTGAGTGGCCAAAAAGTATTTTCAATAACAACCTCCTGCCGCCCAGGAGTGGGCCAGATTTGCCCCCATAATCCTTAACAGCACTTTTTGAGCCCATATAGTTACAAACAAGTTAAATGTTGTGCTATGTTCTTTTAAAATGTGTTTTTAGTATTGCTTTCATTTGCTGTTTTAATGTAACCCTTGTGTAATTCCTTTTAACATGTTTGTATACTGATTTGTATACTTAAGCTTTGTTTGAAGCTTTTTCATTAGGCATCCTTCAGTCTCGAAAGACTATGGTAACGTGCTCTGTATGAAGGACTTGGAGCAGCGTCTAGTGTGGCTGAGAAGGCCAATTCGAGAGTGACAATCCCTTCCACACTGAAGACAAATCCAATCTGTCCCCTGTCCAGCTCTCTGATTTTGCTGCTTTCGTGACTGCCTCTTTGCCTCGGCATGCTGGACAAGGGTCTCTTCAAATTGGGAGAGGCCGTGATTCAACGCCTGCCTCCAGGCTGAACGCTCAGAGGTCAGGGTTTCCCATCTGTTGAGGTCTATTCCTAAGGCCTTCAAATCCCGCTTGCAGATATCCTTGTATCGCAGCTGTGGTCTCCCTCTGGGGCAATTTTCCTGCACTCATTCTCCATACAGGAGATCCTTTGGAATCTGACCATCAGCCATTCTCATGACATGCCCGAGCCAATGAAACATTACTGTTTCAGTAATGTATATATGCTTAAAATTCCAGCTTGTTCTAGGACCACTCTATTTGGAACTTTGTCCTGCCAGGTGATCCCAAAAATGCATTGGAGAAGGTTGTCTTTTTAGTTGCTGTAAACCACCTTGTACGGTAGTTGGAGCATTCTTTGGCACTGCCCTTCTTTGGGATTGGACCGTAAAGAAGGCTGACCGCCGAAGAATTGATGCTTTTGAATGGTGGTGCTGGAGGAGACTCTCGAGAGTCCCCTGGACTGTAAGGAGAACAAACCTATCCGTTCTGAAGGAAATCAACCCTGAGTGCTCCCTGGAAGGACAGATTCTGAAGCTGAGGCTCCAAGACTTTGGCCATCTCATGAGAAGAGAAGACTCCCTGGAAAAGACCCTGAGGTTGGGAAAGTGTGAGGGCCGGAGGAGAAGGGGACCACAGAGGATGAGACTAAATGACTAAACGATGACAACCGGGAGGCAGTGGAAGACGGGAGGGTCTGGCATGCTCTGGTCCATGGGGTCACAAAGAGTTGGACATGACTAAACGACTAAACAACAATGCTCTCTACATGGGGCTGCCCTTGATACTGTTCCAGAGACTTCAGCAGGAGTAGAACGTGACTGCCAGACTTCTGAGTGGGGTGAGAAGACACCAATGCCTCTTGCCCCACCCTAGCCGCCCTAGACTGGCTACCTGTTCTTTTCCTTGCCAGCTTCAAGGTAATGGTGCTAACATACAAAGCCCTAAATGGTTTAGGACCTCATTATCTGACAGAATGCTTCCTTCTGACCAGATTTGCCCATCCTGTAAGATCTTCCTGGGCTGGGTGGTTGAGAGTTTTGACCCTGAGAAAGTTCCAGGAAATGATGACCAGAAAACCAGGCCTTCTTGGTAGTCGCTCCACAATTTTGGAATAGTCTCCCTTCAAAAATTTGCCTGGCTCCTTCACCGGGAACTTTCAAAAGATTATTAAAAATATGGTTATTTAGATAGAGCTTCCTGGACTCTCTAGAACATCCTGAGACAGTGGTGCTTTCAATAACTATACATTCAACCCTTTGTCCTGCCTTTTCCCCACAATCCTTATGATGTCATTCATGTTTCGATATGTCCTGTGATAGAATGTGTGGCTTTGTGTGCTTCATCCCCTCTTGAAAAGATGGCTTATATTTTGTTTGGTTTGGGTTTTGTTTTTGTTTTTAGGGGGGGAGTGGATAGATTGTCGTGCTATGGTGCTTCCCATTAAGTTCATATCCACAGGCAGAGCTTCCTGGTTAGAAGATTTAATTTGCAATGAATTTAGTGTGATATAAAAAATACCTGACAGATCCTCGTGGCCCAGTGGTTAAACTGCTGTACTGTGCTCATGGCACAGGGTTTAATCCCAGGTAGCCGGCTTAAGGTTCGCTCAGCCTTCCATCAGATGGATGGTGAGAAAAATACTGATACCATCACTGCAGAACCTGTAACCTTAAGCAGAACAAAAGTGCCCAGAGAAAGCTTTTAAGCTCTATGGGGTGGTATATCAGCAGCACGCTTTGCTTTTTGAGTGACACAGTCCCAGAGCACCGTCAGAAGAAGGAAGAGAAGCAGTTTTCAGCCAGATTTTTTTTCTACATCTTAGCAAACCCTATGCTCCTTGGCAGCACACAGGGGATGAATTCAAAGAAACTGGAATGGCACATTTGCCCTGTCTGGAAGCAATCTGGGACTATTTGGGGTGATCCGTATCCGAACAGGGCCTTTCCAGCAAAACCGCTTGGCTTCATCCGAAAAGGCACGTTTCCATGCTGAAAAGGAACGGCACGAACTTTCGAACGAGTCCTCGGGAAAAATCCTTCTAAAAACGTGGGGGCTCGGCTCCCATCCACGGCATGTTATGGGAGCTGTGAGAAATCCCCACTGGCAAAAAGCAGATGAGGGTGATTAAGGCAACTTAGTTCCGCGGGCAAAACCATGCAAACAGCTGAGTGAAATAAAAATGCGTGCCTTTTCACAACGTGTACACAGAAGCAAGAAAAACAGGAAGTGGGTGTTTATTAGCAGTTTCCAAATATACCAGCCAGAACGAAACTCCCCCGTGGAACTGGAGGTATCTAACACGGATGGGGGAAGAATTCCTAAAATTACAGAACGGTGATTAATCTCACAAGCTCACCTTTCATGGGCCAGCAGTCCAGAAACACCATGTCTGGTAGAAAACATTTGTTCAAGGACAATCTTCAAAGTAAGACTAATGAGGGTCAAAAAATTCCGTCGGCCCACTCACAACATCAGCAGAATAAAATAATATGAAGCTTCATGAACCCACTGGGAGAGGGTGTGAACGATGCCAGGGTGAAACATGGCTATTAAGAATGTTTTGGGTCGCTTTGCTTCCTCCAGGATAACACGCCGCAGGACGCGTGAAGCGTGACCTAGAAAAGCTTGATATTGTTGTGTTTGCTCATTATCTGTAAATTGTCTCCCAAAGCACAGTCCTGTTATTTCGGCCTCACTTCATAGGAATGTAAACATAGCTTAGAGTCTGATTCAGATTCACACACACACATGAAAGGGGGGGTGAGGGAAAAGGGGGGGGAGGAAGTCATTTTTTTTGGTTAGTAAAATGTGAAAAAATCTTGTGAACTCATAATGTCCATTAAAATTCTACGAAGAATTAACTAGGGGTGTGGAGATTTGGCATTTTGGACTACGACCCCCCCCCCCCCCAGAGCTCCTGAGGAAACAGAGACTTTGAGTTGGTAATCCAAAAACTTATCCTAGCTCTGTAAGTGACATATAACGTTCTCCTTCTTAACATTTATACAGAAACATTAGACACAGAAACATTCCCGTCTCCTTCCTGGGCCATGGATACCACCTTCTTCCCCACTGCTGGCCCACCCCTCTCTTCATCCTCTTTACACAGACTGTAACTGAGAGGCGACAGCTGTTTGGGGTTGTCTGATACAGCACTTAACTGATGCAGCGCTGCATCGGACACAATGGTTCTTTAAATAACTGTTCAGAACATTGACCACAGAAGAAGAGGGAGTATTTCCTGCTGTACGCTGCCCGAGGAGGTTAGGCAAATAGCGAACCTAGGCTGGGAAGGGTCTCTGGAACAACGGTGAGTCTTCCCAGACTAGAAAAGAGAAAGCTGTTCTCATCTTGCAGTAGATGGCTTGGTGGGTCGGTGCTATGGAGCCAGAGGTTGGGAGTTCGATTCCCCACTGGGCCTCCTGGGACAGCCTATATGGATGTGGGCAAGCTACACAGTCCCAGGGTGGCCATGTCTGAGTACTATCTATCTATCTATCTATCTATCTATCTATCTATCTATCTATCTATCTATCTATCTATCTATCTATCTATCTATCTATCTATCTATCTATCTATCTATCTATCTATCTATCTATCTATCTACCTACCTACCTACCTACCTACCTACCTACCTACCTACCTACCTACCTACCTACCTACCTACCTACCTACCTACCTACCTACCTACCTACCTACCTACCTACCTACCTACCTACCGTGGTGCCTCACATTACGACGTTAATTCGTTCCAGCGAAATCTCTGTAGAACGAAAATGTCGTAATGCGAAAAGAAAAAACCTATGGAAACACATTAAAACCCGTTTAATGCATTCCAAAGGGCTGTAAACTCACCGTCCAGCGAAGATCCTCCATAGGGCAGCCATTTTCGCTGCCTGTGCAGCAAGGAACCCATCCCAGAAAACAGCGGGGAGCCATTTTGTTTGGCTGGTGGCCATTTTGAAACCGCCGATCAGCTGTTGGAAAATCATCGTTTTGCAAAGAATCGGTTCCCGAAACAGGGAACCGATCATCGCAAAGCAAAATTCCCCCATAGGAAACATCATTTTGCGATCACAAAAGCGATCGCAAAAAGTTCATCGTAATGCGGTTTTGTCGTTAAATGGGGCAATCGTAAAGCGAGGCACCACTCTATCTATCTATCTATCTATCTATCTATCTATCTATCTATCTATCTATCTATCTATCTATCTATCTATCTATCTATCTATCTATCTATCTATCTATCTATCTATCTATCTATCTATCTATCTATCTATCTGTCTGTCTGTCTGTCTGTCTGTCTATCTGTCTATCTATCTATCTATCTATCTATCTATCTATCTATCTATCTATCTATCTATCTATCTATCTATCTATCTATCTATCTATCTATCTATCTATCTATCTATCTATCTATCTATCTGTCTGTCTATCTATCTATCTATCTATCTATCTATCTATTAGATTTCTACCCCACACATCTAGACCAAAGGTAACCTAGATTCAGGCTTGGTTTGATCTAGGATCCACTTGTTCGTCTTTCTGGCAGTCCAGGCCATCAGTAAAGCTCTCCTCCAGCACCATTTAAAAAAATGTTCCTCTCACCTTTCTTAACTGTCCTGCTTTCACATCCATACATGGTGACTGGAAATACGACAGTGTGGATGTCTCCAATCACACATTCTTACACAAGAAAAGATTATCTTTTCTAGTTCCTTCATTGCTGCCCCGTCTGAGTCTCAGCCTTCTTCTGATTTCTTGCCAGCAGTCTCCGTTTGGACTGATGATTGGACTGAGCTATACAAAATATTTAATAATTTCAATTTATTCCTTGTCAAACTTGAAGTTCTTTGCAGTCGTGATTTTTGGCACTCTGTTCTTTCACTTTCCCTAATTGTTGTATCAAGCCATTGCGGCTTTCTGCCAGTAAGGTGGTATCATCTGCATATCTTAAAAATTATTGCTGTTTCTTCCACCAATTTTCACTCCTGTTGAATCTAGTCTGGCTTTTCATATGACATGTTCTACGTATGGATAAAATGTTTCTTTCAGAACAACCCTTAGTTTCTCATGATCCACACAGTCAAATAATGACTCATGTATGGTATACATACCTTCACTGACTTGTTTAATTAGACTTCCCTTAGTTAAAAAATGACTTAAGAAGAATTGTATAATTTTCAGACTAGCGAGGAAAACACTGAAATAGTTAAAAGATTTCCTATATCTTGATTCCATCATCAATCTAGAGACTGGAGCTAAGAAATCAGGAAAGATCTCAGGTCCAGGGAGAGAATCTATGAGAGTGGTCCCCAACCTTGGGCCTCCAGATGTTCTTGGACTACAACTCCCAGAAGCCTTCACCACCACCTCTGCTGGCCAAGATTTCTGGGAGTTGAAGTCCAAGAACATCTGGAGGCCCAAGGTTGGAGACCACTGAATGAAACAACTTGAAAAGACATTGAAGTATAAATTTGTGGCCTTGGAAACATGGGTCAAGATCACCCGTATTCCCCACCTGTTATGGACAGATGTGAAAGATAGCTTGCAAGGAATACTGATTTATTCAAAATGTGATGTTGGAGGACAACATTGCAGATACCAGGGACTGCCAGAAAGACGAATAAGTGGGTGATAGACCAAACCAAGCCTGAACTCCCACTAGAAGTCAAAATAACCAAATCAAGGCTATGATACTTTGGGTATGTCATGGGAGAGGAGAAGACTCACTAGGAAAAGCACTACTATTGGGGAAAGTAAAAGACAGTAGGATGAAGGGAAGATGGAACATGAGCTTTACAGAGCTGGACTGACTCTGTAAAGAAAGCCTTGGGCTATAATTTGCCAGACCTGAGCAGACCCCTTAAGGACATGACCGTTTGGAGGTCGTTCATTCTTAGGTTCACCATAAATCAGCAATTACTTGACAGTGCATTACAAGAGCATCAATCCAACATTTGATAACCAGAGCTGATCAACAGTAATTTATGTTAAAAAAAATAAATAAAAGAAAACCAAACCCTTGCCCAGTTCAGCCGCACCTCCATGACTGGAAGTAATCCACACAGGCAAAAAAAAATATTCATTGACCACCTTTCCTGTAAATAAAGAATCATAGAATCGTCGTAGGGTTCCGCTGCTTCATGGTTCTCACCGTCAGGAAATTCCTCCTGATTTCCAGGTTGAATCTTCCTCGATTTTCCACCCATGGGTTCTTGTCCTACCCTTGGGCATGATGGAGAATCAATCGATGCCCTCTCCCCTGTGGCAACCCTTCAGATACTGGAAGACTGCTCTCCTGTCTCTCCTCCGTCTTCTCTTCGTTAAGCTAAAGAGACCTAGGCCTTTGAGTCGTTCTTCATAGGATTTATCCTCCAGTCCCCTTATCACCTTGGTTGCTCTTCTCTGCACCCTTTCTAGGACCTCGGCATCTTTTTTGTCTTGTGGGGACCAGAACTGGACACAGCACTCCAAGTGCGGCCTCACCAGCACGGTACAGAGCAGGACTATCTGATCTTGATGCTATCCCCCTCTTGATGCAGCCTAGGACTCTGTGGGCTTTCTTGGCAGCTTCCGCACACAGCTGATTCATCGTTAGGTGGTGGTCCACCAGGACCCCTAAATCCCTCTCACAGGTCCCACTGTTGAGCCAGGTACCACCTATCCTATACCTGTGCCTCTATCTGGTTTCTCCTGCCTAAGGGCAGGAACTTACTTTTTCCACCACTGCAGACTTAAGAAGACCATGCTTTCTACAGAAGAATGCACGGCTACCCTATTCCCAGTCCTGCAACCTCAAGTCTGTTAGAAATATCCGGAGTTTAACTTGGGATCTTTTGCTTGTTTGAATGTTTTGAGGCTATGTGTAACAGGCCATCTAAGTTCAACCAATTGTGCTGTTTCTGTAGAGAGGAAGGAACGCTGCAAACAAAACGCTTTAGCAAAGGATTATATTCCCCATAAAGGCATGCAATTCTCCATAGATCCAAGCGAGTTCCTAATCTTCATATAGACCAGCCGAGGAATTCAAAGCCCGTTGGATTAAATTTTTAAAAATGTGAACGAAAAGCTGAACACCAGAAGAAGGCACTTGGCAGGAATCTGAAGAGGATGTGGTGGTTTCTGCTTTGTGCTTCCTGATGCCTCAGGAAGAAAGGGGATACGAAATCTGCAAACTTGGTGTCTTCTCCAGGACATATTTGCCTACAAACACCGTCTGACTCCGTCCTCATGTTTGCTCAAGTTTGATTGCTACTGTAGTGAAAAACAACCAGATACCAACAGCTCGAGGTTCATCTAGATATAACAGGCAAGATGTTCCTTAGAAGCTGGAACTATTTTAGTGTCCCAGAGATGTCATTCTAGCAGACCTTCATGCCGGAGTAACCAACCGTACAGGCAAACACAGCCTGCGCTTACTTCCTGATGACCCATCATGAAACCAGCTAACTTGCAAAGCAGGAGGAATATAATATAATATAATATAATTTATTGTCATTGTAAGTATATACACAGTATACCATACAACGAAATTCACAGACACCCAGAGACCAGACACATGCACACACATAACATTCCCCAAACACTCCCCACCCACTAGAAGTCCCCCACTAAAAATACAAACATCTACACCTCAGGCCAAGTAACACAGTCCAACTAATTATTCACTACTGGTGGTCTTTAAGCTCATTATTAATTGCAATTATAGCTCTATGTGATTGGGTTCTTTTCCTGAAGAGGGCGGACCAAGGGATTCGGCGGGAATAATGGCAGGAGTCGATGTAACGGTCAAAAACGGGTTGGTTTTATTAACTTTTACATCAGATAACTCTGGACCGAACGGGTCCGGCAACTCTTCATCAGTCAACAAGTTGTACTTCTTGGGTTTTGTCCCAGGCATAACATCTTTACTCTTTACTGTTTCTTCACCCCAAAACGAGTGATTGCGTTCGGGCTCGCGACCGACGCAGTCAGAACTGAGCAGGTAGTCCTGCAGCATGGATGGACCACGGTCGACCCCTCCAGCCTGGGGAGGAAAGGGCTGACACCACCAGGGGTTGCCTTGTCCATCGTAGGGCGAGAAGCCATACCCCCTCCCGGTTTCCATCCCTCTTTAGACTCACGAACTCCCGTTTGGCTCAACTCTTTCGGCAGTGGTAGCAAGCCGTCTTCCCTCATCAGATTTGGGAAGTTCTTAACCAGAGTCGCAATTCTCTCCCTCTCTGCTCCCGTCTCTCTCGTTTGGGTGCCTTTCTCTTCCCTTTCTCCATTTCCCCCTTTCTCTCCTCTCTCCTCCTTTATAACCTCATCCCATCTCCAATCTCCCGACTCCTCCCCCCAGTCTCTTGTCCTTTCCGCTAGGAACACCTCTATAGCTTTATTAGCGCCCCCTTCTTCATCATCTAGCTTTATTAATTCTCCCACAGCACATTCTCCGCCTCCTTCTTCTTTTGACGCCTGTGAGGACGGCTCACTTTCCTTCCTCCGCTCACACGCCCCCCCTGAGGAGTGGGCCGTCCTCTCTTCGGATTGCGGTAGCATCTCTCCCTGTCGGGAAAAGTAATCCGCATTAGCATGGGCACTTCCCTTACGATATTTCACTGTGAAGGTAAATGGCTGCAAACTCAGGTACCACCTGGTCAACCTAGGATTCACATCCTTCATCCTGTTCAGCCACTGTAGTGGGGCGTGATCTGTGATGAGCGTAAAGGGTGCCCCTAACAGATAATACCTTAAAGCTTGTATAGCCCATTTAACTGCAAAAGCCTCTTTTTCTATAGTCGAATACTTCTGTTCCCTAGGGGTTAGCTTCTTGCTTAAATACATTACCGGAAATTCTATATCATCCTTTTCTTGTGATAACACGGCCCCCACTCCACGGTCTGAGGCATCAGTTTGGACTATGAAAGGCCTGGAAAAATCTGGGGCATATCTACTGGGTAATTCTGATAGTATCTGTTTCAACTCCTCAAAAGCTTTGGTCTCTTCTTCCCCCCAACAAACCATTTTTGCTTTCTTCTTTCTAGTCAAATCACTTAGAGGAGCCGCAATATGGGCAAAATTGGGGACGAATTGCCTGTAATAACCTGCTAACCCCAAAAATCTCTGTACTTCCTTTTTTGTCCGGGGTACGGGCCATGCGGTCACCTGGTCAATCTTGTCTGACACGGGCTGTATTCTACCTTGTTTCACTTGAAATCCCAAGAACTTCACCCCCTTACGTGCCACTTTGCACTTGGTTGGATTGACTTTCAGTCGAGCTTTTTGTAACACCTGTAACACCTTCTCTAGGTGCACTAAATGCTCCTCCCAGCTTTTACTATATATAAGTATGTCATCAATATAAGCTCCGGCAAAATCTTTAACGGGGGCTAACACTTTATCCATTAGTCGTTGAAACGTCGCCGCTGCCCCGTGCAAACCAAAGGGCATACGCGAGAATTGGTAAAGACCCTTAGGGGTTACGAATGCTGTCTTTTCTTTATCTTCTAGCCTCAAGGGTATTTGCCAATATCCCTTGGTCAGGTCTAATGATGTTAGGTACTCCGCCCCTCCCAATCGTTCTAGCAGGTCATCAATTCTTGGCATCGGATAAGCATCGAACTTGGACACCTCATTTAATCTGCGATAATCGATGCATAGCCTAACACTCCCATCTGGTTTTGGCACCACTACCGGATAACTCCTCCAGGGGCTATAAGATGGCTCAATTACTCCCAGTTGAAGCATCTCTTCTATCTCTTTATTGATAGTCTCTCTCAGGTGTCTAGGCCAACTCCTACTTCCAGATCTGACTATGACTTGTGGTTGTGTGTTAATTGCATGTTCGACTAACGTGGTGTTACCAGGTTTTCCTGAGAAAACCTCCTTGTATCGGTGTTCTATCTCTCTCATCTGCCTCTCTTGCTCTGTGGTTAACTCCTCTCCCAAATCTAATTCTACTCCTTGCCGCAAAAAGTCCTTTGTTTCAGGTCCAAATTCTTCGTCTTTTACTTCTCCCCATAATGCTTCTCTCTCTTTCCACTCCTTTAACAAATTTACATGAAAGATACCTTTCTTTTTAACTTTGTCAGGCATCCAAATCTCATAATCTACTTCTCCTATTTTTCTCAACACCTTATAGGGACCTTGCCAAGTGGCGAATAATTTTGATGAAGCCGCTGGCATCAATAACAAAACCTTCTGCCCAGGTTCGAATTGTTTCGTCTTAACTTTGGCGTCGTATCTCCGTTTCTGTCCTTCTTGGGCCTTCGCTAAATTCTCTCTTGCCAAAGAGGCCACTAACTTCAAATGTTCTCTCATTTCTATGACATGTTTAACATTCGTTTGTACCTCATCTCTCCCACTTTCCCATTTTTCCTTGACCAGATCTAATATACCTCTGGGGTTCCATCCATACATCATCTCAAAAGGTGTAAATCCCGTGGAAGCCTGTGGAACCTCCCTCACTGCAAACATCAACGGCGCCACTAGCAGGTGCCACCTTTTCGGTTTTTCCATCACTAATTTCCTTAGCATCCCTTTAAGGGTTTTATTAAATCTCTCTACTAACCCGTTGGTCTGAGGATGATAGACTGCTGTATGGAGGGGTTTTACCCCTAATAACCCCCACATTTCCTTCAATGTTTGTCCCATGAAGTTGGTACCCTGATCCGTCAAGATTTCTTTCGGAAAACCTAGCCTGGTAAATACTTGCAACAACTCCCGAGCTAACACTTTAGATGTCGTGGACCGCAAGGGCACCGCTTCCGGGTACCTGGTAGCATAATCTATAATAACCAAAATATGGGTGTGACCCCCTGCCGATTTGAGGAGGGGCCCCACGATATCAACCCCTATCCTCTGGAAGGGCTGATCCACTAGGGGCATGGGTATCAAGGGAGCTCCTGGTCTGGGTTTGGCTTGAGTTTTTTGGCACTCTGGGCATGTCTGACAATAGCTTTCTATTTCTTTCTCCATCCCTGGCCACCAAAACCGTTGTTCAATCCTGGGTCTCATCTTATCATATGCTAAATGTCCCGCCATAGGGATATCATGGGCCAAATGTAAAATCGCCATACGCCATTTCTGGGGAACAACCAACCGCCTTTCCCCCTTCTCTGCCACATTATACAACAACCCATTGTCCAAAATCATCCCCTTTTCTCCCCCTACTACTTCGCCCACCTCACGCGCGGCTCGCAGGTGTTCTTGCAGCGTGGCGTCATCTTGTTGTAACATACGCATGTGGTCGCGTGTTGTCTCCTGTAAGAAATCATCTCCCACTTCAATTTTAACGCAGTCTCCTTGCATCACTTCTTTACATTCTGCTAACGTTCTATCTCCCACCCAGTCTCTTCCCAATAACATTTCTCTTGAAAGTCCTGGAACAATCCCTACTTTCATTTTCCGTTTCTCATCTCCAACTTTAACTTCGGCCCACGTCGTCTTATAGGTCTTAGAGTCTCCGTGTATGCATTTCACCGTAAACCCTTCTTCCACCCCTTCTAATTTTATGTCCCGCACTAAGGTTCTGCCACATCCTGTATCAATTAACGCCTGTTTCTTCTCCCCATTCACCCATGCAACCACCTCCCAACCTGCTTGTTTCCCGGGTTTCTCTTGGGTATTATTCGATCCTCCTACCCAAGAGCAGTCTGTCCCAGGGCAATCCCGACGCACGTGGCCTGGGGTCCCGCAGCCGAAACATACAAGCCCCCCAAACACGCGGTCATCCACTGTAACCGGGCGCACCGGCTTCGGCCCCATAGGTTCGAAGGGGCGTCCGCGGGGGCGAGCTCCTCCTGGCACGTCCATCCCTCTCTTTACTCCTCCGCCTTGTGTCTGCGTCCCCGCCTTCTCACGAGGTCTCCCACGTTCCCCTGAGAAGGCGGGGCCTTCTTTGATTGCTTCTTCTGAGGCGCAATAGTCTTCGATCAGCTTGATGGCTTCTTCCAACTGCTTTGGGTTATTCTTCTGCACCCACCCTTTCAGATTCCCGCTCAAAGTCGTCACCAAGTGCTCTAACACGAACGCCTCCATGACTTGTTCTTTAGATTTGTCCTCAGGTTTGATCCATCTAGTCATGTTAGCTTTCATTCTCTGCACCAAAGTTCGCGGATGTACCCCAGGTTTCCACTTAAGTTCCCTGAATCTTTTCCTATACGCTTCCTCCGTCAAGTTAAGAGTCCTCAAAATCGCTGTTTTTACAGATTCGTACTGCGCGGCTTCTTGGGGGCTCAGGGTGTCTACCACCTCTTGTAACAGTCCTGTCAAGCAAGGTACCAATATTAGAGTCCATTGTTCTTTAGGCCACCCAGCAGCTACCGCTACTCGCTCAAATGTATGGAGATACGCCTCCGGGTCATCACTGGCGCTCATCTTCTGTATTCTGATGGGGGCAGGGCCGGCCACCAGACCATTCTTTATAAACACATTATTCTTTGGGATTCTTTCATCGTCTATTCCCAGCCTCATCATGTGTCTGGTAACCAACATTTGCTGTTCCGTCAAATTTTCGATCATCTTCTCCTGCCTCTCTATGGTCTTCAGCATCCTCGTCATCTCTTCCTTGCCTCCCCATTGGTCCGCCCCACGTTGGGCGCCACTGTGATTGGGTTCTTTTCCTGAAGAGGGCGGACCAAGGGATTCGGCGGGAATAATGGCAGGAGTCGATGTAACAGTCAAAAACGGATTGATTTTATTAACTTTAACATCAGATAACTCTGGACCGAATGGGTCCGGCAACTCTTCATCAGTTAACAAGTTGTACTTCTTGGGCTTTGTCCCAGGCACAACATCTTTCCTTTTCACTGTTTCCTCACCCCAAAACGAGTGATTGCGTTCGGGCTCGCGACCGACGCAGTCAGAACTGAGCAGGTAGTCCTGCAACAGGGATGGACCACGGTCGACCCCTCCAGTCTGGGGAGGAAGGGGCTGACACCACCAGGGGTTGCCTTGTCCATCGTAGGGCGAGAAGCCATACCCCCTCCCGGTTTCCATCCCTCTTTGGACTCACGACCTCCCGTTTGGCTTAACTCTTTCGGCAGAGGTAGCAAACCGTCTTCTCTCATCAGGTTTGGGAAGTTCTTAACCAGAGTCGCAATTCTTTCTCTCTCTGCTCCTGTCTCTCTCGTTTGAGTGCCTTTCTCCTCCTTTTCTCCATCTACCCCCTTCTCTCCTCTCTCCTCCTTTATAACCTCATCCCATCTCCAATCTCCCGACTCCTCCCCCCAGTCTCTTGTCCTTTCCGCTAGGAACACCTCTATAGCTTTATTAGCGCCCCCTTCTTCATCATCTAGCTTTATTAATTCTCCCACAGCACATTCTCCGCCTCCTTCTTCTTTTGACGCCTGTGAGGACGGCTCACTTTCCTTCCTCCGCTCACACTCTAGGATAAAAACTATTTAGAAAACGTGTGGTCCGAGTCTTAATTGTTCTATATCTTCTGCCAGACGGTAACAGTTCAAAAAAGTTATAAGCAGGATGGGAAGAGTCTCTCAGGATGCTGTGTGACTTCCTCAGACAGCGGGATGTGAAGATGTCATCCAGGGTTGGTAGCTGGAGCCCGATGATATTCTGGGCAATTTTAATGGTTCTCTGTAGAGCTTTTTTGTCCGCTACAGAGCTACTCCCAAACCATGCCAGAATGCCATAAGTTAGGACACTCTCAATGGTGCTACGGTAGTAGGACAGAAGTAAATGCTGTGATAAATTTAACTTCCCGAGCATTCTCAGGAAATACAGCCTCTTCTGTGCCTTCTTTATTAGCATGTTGGCATTTATAGTCCATGAGAGGTCCTCTGAGATGTAAGTACCCAGAAATTTAAAACTACCAACTCTCTCCACTTCCTCACCGTTTATGTACAGTGGTAAATGTACATTTCTCTTCCTCCTAAAATCAATTATGAGTTCTTTAGTTTTTTTGATGTTAAGTGTGAGATGATTTTCTTTACACCATAGTATCAATCTTTGTACTTCCTTTCTATAAGCAGACTCATTGTTCTTATTTATGAGTCCCACCACTGTCATATCATCTGCAAATTTAATAATTGCATTGGTGTTATATAGTGGGGTGCAATCATGTGTGTACAGGGAATAGAGGAAGGGACTTAGCACGCAGCCCTGGGGAGCTCCTGTACTTAGTACCAGGGTAGAAGAATGGTGGGATCCCATCCTTACTGACTGTGGCCTATCTGTCAGAAAATCCTTTATCCACATGCAGATCTCCTGAGGTAATCCCAGGTTGATCATTTTAAAAAACAACCTATTTGGTAGAATGGTGTTAAAAGCAGAGCTATAATGTGTGAACATCTCCTGCTACCGACAATTAGACTGCTCTCGGCAGTTACAGTGGTGAAATCGTTGTTTAGCGAAATCATTGTCTAGCGAAAAGCATTTCCCCATTGGAATGCATTGAAACCTCTTTGATACTTTCCAATGGGGAAGAATCGTCGTTGTCTAGCGAAGATCGGCCACAGGAAAGCTGCTTTGCGAACCGCCGATCAGCTGTTTAAATAGCTGTCTTGCGAAGCTTAGGTCCCGAAAACACCCGTTTTGCAAGCACGGAGGGAACTGTCAAAATCATTGTCCAGCAAAAATTGGTTTGCGAAGCAGGGACCAAACATTGTCCAGCGAAATTCCCCCGTAGGAATCACTGTTTTGCGAATTGCTATAGCGATCGCAAAAAGTCAATGTTTAGCGAAAAAACTGTCATGTGGGGTAACTGTCTAGCGAGGCACCACTGTAGTTCTAATGACATGCTAGCAGTAACTAGGACTTGACCCCTGATCTAGGCTGTGGACGGGTGCTATCTTCTCAGGGACGATTGGCTCCCAGTTTGCTTCGAAACACTTCCTGTACTTCTGAGGTTTTCAACATTCCCGTTTCATGGCAGCTGAAGATGCCCTATGGTGGGCCAAAAACACCACCTTTGGATAGCTGCACCAGTCAGAATATTTTGGCAGGAGGCATCCTTCCGACACCACAGAGCAACGTTACTTGCCAGCCTCTCACGGCAAAATCCCGATTCAAAGACGTTCATGGCTGGAGTGGGTTTGGAAAGGAAATAAATCCTTTGTTTCAACAGAGGCTGATCACCAAGATCTGTCGGCAGAAAGACCTGACGATGCAGCTGCTCTGCTGACTAAGTTTGGCCAACGGAAGAGCCCAAAAGGGGGTAGGGGTGTTGTACTCTAGAACCGTGGTTCTCCAACTGGGGTCTCCAGATGTTCTTGGACTGCAAATCCCAGAAATCCTGGCCAGCACAGCAAGTGGTGAAAAGGCTTCTGGGAATTGCAGTCCAAAGACATCAGGGGATCCCAGTTGGAGAACCACTTTTCTAGAAGGTCTTCATGCGTGTGGTATCAAATGCCTGTGTAATAATGAGACGACCTCAGAATTCTTATGGTCTTACTGGGGAAAACATTCTTGTCTCCCCAACAGGCCAGATGTTCTTCTCCGGCAAAAGGAAGAAGGTAGGCATGGTTGAAAGGAGGGATGAAATAATAATGAGCCTTCAAGGCCCTTAAGATTGTCAGCTCCCAAACCTTTTATCCTTCCGCCTGCAGCTGAAGACCCATCTTTTCAGACAGGCGTTTAACAATCACGATTAAGCCCCTGAATGTCTTTTAAAAGTTAAGATAAAGTCTTAAGGTCTACCCCCTTTTAATTATTCAATTGTACTTTAATGAGTGTACAGTTTAGAGTCGTGCCCCGCTTTACGATTACCCCATTTAACGATGAATCCGCTTGACGATGATGTTTTTGCAATCACAAAACGATGGTTTGAATGGGGTTTTTCCGCTTTGCAATGATCGGTTCCCTGCTTCGGGAACCGATTTTTGCTTTACGATGATCAAAAACAGTTGATCATCGGGTTTCAAAATGGCTGGCGGGTGTAGAAAATGGCTCCCTGCTGAGTTTAGGAGCCATTTTTCACTTTACAGGCACCCGAAAATGGCTGCCCCTATGGAGGATCTTCACTGGACAGTGAGTTTTCAGCCCATTGGAACACATTGATTGGTTTTCACTGCATTTCAATTGGCTTTTTTATTTTTCTTTACGACGTTTTCGCTCTACAGCGATTTCGCTGGAACAAATTAACGTCGTTAAGCGAGGCACCACTGTATTTGGTTTTTAATGTTTGACTTATATTTTTTAAGTGTATTCTTTTAATATTGTGAGCTGCCTTGGGTTCCCTTATTGGGAGAAAGGCGACCTATAAATAAAACAAAGAAACACAAAATAATAAAACATCTCTCGGCTTCCAGAATTTTGGAAAGAAAGCTGTGCTTCCATGCTCTGATCCAGACCCACACCATAGTGCTACCTTCTAGGAATGATCCCGCCCCGCCCTTACTTTTCCTTATTTTTCCGTTATTAAGGATTGATTGGGTCAGAACGTCTGGAGAGGTCAGTGGTTCAGGCCTCTGGCTTTAGAGCCAGAGGTTGGGAGTTCGATTCCCGGCTGGGCTTCTTCGACGGGGGCCGAAGTCAATAATCTATAAGGTCATTTCCCGTTCTGCAGCTCTTGAAATTATTATAACAGAAGGAACAAACAAACAAACAATGCAGGGGCTTCTGAATAGAACTGAAAAGGGATCTGACTCTATTAGGTTTTCATAGGTGTGCTCTCCCGATGTCGAAATACTCGTGTGAATTTCTCAACATATAAGATGGGACAAACAGTTCTGAAGCTATCCTCCCGGGTTGCTTGGAGGCTTTAAAAAGCCACAAAAGAGGCGCTCATTTGTCTGCTTAGATTGTCTGCTTCGAGTCCTCTGTCCTTCCCTGGGCATTGGGGGGGGGGAAGGATGAGAAGAGAGAAGCCTCCCAAGCCAACGATTTTGTGGTACCCCTTGGGCATCTCCGGAGATCAAAGGGTTGAGGCACTCTCAATAAACTGAGGGATTGGGAGAGAGAAAGAGAGAGAGAGCGCACAAACGCACACGCACACGGCTGAAAGAGACAAAGGCAAGATTGAAAGAGATAGACATCACTCTCTGCTCTGATATTTCATCCACCTAAGACCCAGTGAGGACGTTCAATGTGCCCTGCACATAACATAACAATTTTTTTAAAAAAAAAACCTGTTTTCTTAAAATATTCATTCATTCATTCATTCATTCATTCATTGGCGGGAGGATTTTCCTCAATCATGCAAAGAAACGTCTGGCCCATTTCTAAAACAGGAGGGGCCTCTGAATTAAATGACTGAACAACGGAAGCCCAGAAAAAGTCAGGAGCAATATGGAAACTGCATTATTTCTTTTAAAAGTTTTTTTTTTAATTAAAGCCCTTTTTTCTTACAGGGAGGAAACTTTTTAAATTGCTTATATTCTGGATGTTCCTTCAAATCATGATGTTGTCCATCCAAAGTGAGCACCTCTGAGTTTACTTGCCGTTTTTCATACTACTTGGATGTAATGGGTTAGATTTACATGTAGCTGTGGTTTAGCCTTGCTGTTATACAAAATAGTGGCTTCATCTTGATTGTTAAGACCTGTTAGCTTTACAAAAAACCTGCTACTGCTCAAAATTGCTAGATCTGGTTTGTTGACTTTGATCCACTACAAAGACTTGCTTTTAGCCTCTTTCAGGGCTTGGATATGAGAAGGGCCCTGATGATCTCGGGCATGTCAAAATTTACTGCGACACCAAAAGCACAGCTAAGGTGGGAGGGAAGGTTGGTCCAGTGGCAGCAGCAGAAAACATTGTGGAATATTCCAGACCCCTCCCCCAATGGTAGCCAAGACACACACAAAATGGCAGACTCCATTGATGACTGCCATTTTGGGAACCTGCTTTGCTTTGCTTTGTGCTTTGCGCTTTGCTTGGTGCTTTGCTTGGCGCTTTGCTTTGCTTTGCACTTTGTGCTTTGCGCTGTGCTTTGCTTTGCGCTGTGCTTTGCGCTTTGCTTTGCTTTGCGCATTGCTTTTTGCTTTGCTTTGCGCTTTGCTTTGCACTTTGCTTTGTGCTTTGCTTTGCGCTTTGCTTTGCGCTTTGCTTTGCGCTTTGCTTTGCTTACTGAAATACACCAAGATACATAGGACATTCTGTGTACACAGTGGAGAATGTTACCCCCCATGCAAATCAGGCATTAAAAACACACACACTTGTCAAGGTACAGATACGTACATGTCCCGACTCCGAATGGTATGAATTAGCAGAGATTGGAAAAACGCTAGAACTTTCAGTGAGGAATTCTGGAATCTGATGGCCAGAGACAGGAGCTTTTCCAGTAATTCCAATGAATATTCATTCCATCTTGAATGCAAAGAACTTTGCAACATTTGATAAGTTCCAATTAAAACCCAACAGCAATGGCATGATCATCCATCAGCCCACTTCAGGAGAAAAGATGTTGGAAAACCAAACAGTGGGGAAAAGGGGGAATTTCCATCAATTTTACACCAGCCTAATGACGACGGCTTCCCTCAGCGAATCCGGAGGAAACGGCAGTTTGGAGAGAATGTTTTGTGAGCCAAGCTGTAATACCCATTCAGGATGTTCACTTACTGTATCCTCACAAGACAGAACAACAAAAAATATCAAAAGGTTATCTCTCAACTGGACAAGATCGTGAGTCGGGGCACACTTTGTGTTTCAGTGATTTTTTTGTTTTTAAGGGATTTTTTTAAAAAAAATCGCAAAATCAAGCAGTTTGCATGGAAAGCTTTGTATTCTGTGCCTAAAGCAAGGGTGTGTGTTTTTTTTTCCGATGGAGGGAGTCACAGTGGTTTGGGTTTGTTTATTGGCTTATGCTGCCATTGGGGAAAAAAATGTTAGTCTTTTACATCTTGTGACAAATCTCATCGTAGTTGCTCGTTTTCTTCCAGGAAGTGTCTCAAGGTGTCCAGGTCCTTTCCTGACATCAAGAGAACTGGTTTAAACCATTTATTTCTACAATGCAGATCTATTCCTGTTCACCACACAAGGTTGGTCACCAGATGGTGTGTGGTTTGGAGTGTTCAGGGTGGGAATGGTGGAAGGCAGTAGGAAAAGAGGAAGACCCAATACGAGGTGGACTGATTCCCTAAAGAATCCACAGGCTTGAAGTTACAGAAGTAGGACATGGGTGGCGATCGCTGTAGTTTGGAGGTGACTTGTTGGCACTTAACAACAACTTATAGGAAAGCCAGTTCTCCTTCTGTAGTCTGGAGGGGTCCTGCAATTACAGAGCAGGCATCGATTCAACAGGTGGTGCTTTTCCCACTACCCTGCCTGGATAAATTGGATTTGTGGGATATTTGCATGCCCACTGGCTGTAATAGCCCCAGAGTCCATCCAGAAGCAAAGATCTAGTGTGCCCAAGTTATGACACAGCTACTGTGCCAAAAAGCAAAGCCAGCCAGCAATCATCCCTCCGAAAAGCCAGCATCTTCGCGCAAGACTGTCGTAAGCCATACATAACTCCACCTAAATCCCATTAAGGTTGCAAGCTTGTCATACGGCCAACTAAGATTAAGCAGGGGCCGCGCCGAAGCAATTATGTCAGATGGCAAAAAGGATGGCTATTCACCGTCCTGGCGTGGTTTTGTCATGGGATGAAGGAAATGCATCAGCTGAGATGCGATCCCCTATGGCGAGTGCGTCAAAAGACTAAGGCGCTTAATGTTTAAGCCATTCACGGGATTAACCCCCAGAGAAATGTCAAGGATGGGGAAAAAGAAGGACTGGCATCAGAAAGAAATGCCACCGTTTGCCACTTTTCCTGGTCTTCCATCACCTCCTGATTTCTCCTTCCTACTCCAGCAAAAGTCCAACCCTCCATCTCCCATCAGCCATTTCTTGGAAGCTACCAGGAGATCATATCACTCTTCCACTTGCTTCTTTGCACGGAGGTGTAAAATATGCACGCCCAAGACGCGACTTAGTTTGTTGTTGTTGTTTAGTCGTGTCCGACTCTTCGTGACTACTTAATTACCCTTTTCATTTTTTGTTATTAAACGTTTCATTTATTTTATTACTATTATGTGCTGCAGGGTCAGAAGACCAGCCACCGAATCCACGCGACGGAGGGAGCTCCCATCACTCGTCCCAGCTCCTGCGGACCTAGCAGTTCGAAAGCATGTAAAAATGCATGCAGATAAATAGGTACCACCTCGGTGGGAAGGTAAACAGCGTTCCATGTCTAGTCCTGCTGGCCACGTGACCACGGAAACTGTCTTCAGACAAAAACGCTCGCTCTGCGGCTTGGAAACAGAGATGAGCACCTTGCCCTAGAATCAGACACGACTGGACTAAATGTCAAGGGCAACCTTTAGCTATTTTAAAAGACTATTGAGTACAAGCTTAAGCAGACTGTGTAGACAGAGTGGGATGTGGTTTGGGGGAAGTTCCAACTCAAAATCTGCCTGGCTCGTGCACAGAAATAAACTCAGGATGAGACAGAACAAATCATGCTAGATGATCCAGTGAGCTCTGTGGTTCACAAGTCGGGTCTTAAACTCAAGTCTCCTGAGTACTACTCCAACGCTCTACTAACAGCATGTTGGCTTTCTTACCTCTTCCACATATGAGCTTACACGGCCGGTCAATCCACCACTTCTGTCGTTCACTTCCTGCCAGGTTTCCGCTCAGACAAAGCAAATGGGCTTGGCCTTGAGAAGACTGAGGGGAGATAGGACAGCACTTTTCAAATAATTGAAAGGCTGTCATTCCAAGGGGGTGGGGCAGGATCTGTTCTCGATCCTCCCGGAGTGCAGGACATGCAACAATGGGCTCAAGCAATGGGAAGCCAAATTTAGGCTAAATATCAGGAAAAACTTCTCAACTGTTAGAGCAGTACGACAATGCAACCAAACCTCGGGAGATGGGGAGCGCTCCAACCCTGGAGGCTTTCAAAGGGACATTGAACGACCCTCTGTCCGATCTGCTTTGATTTGGATTCTTGTGTTGAGCAGGGGGTTGGACTCAATGGTCTTACGTAGCCCTTTCCAACTCCATTATTTTATGATTCTGATGGTCCTGAATTAAGCAGACGTTCATCCTTCCAATAGTGCCAACAACTGGGTCCCGTATTATAGCCTCTTTCACTTCCTCCATCCAAGAGAACTCTGTGTGCGAGCCACTGAAAACTTATCTAGCCCCACCGTGAGCAGTTTCCTTGGGTGTACAGATCCCAACGGCCACTCCATTCCTCTCTGGACTTCTCTACAGTGGTGCCTCGCTAGACAGTTAACCCGCATGACAGTTTTTTCGGTGGACATTGACTTTTTGCGATCGCTACAGTGATTCACAAAACAGTGATTCCTATGGGGGAATTTCGCTGGACAATGTTTGGTCCCTGCTTCGCAAACCGATTTTCGCTAGACAACAATTTCGACAGCTCCCTCCACGCTCGCAAAACAGGTGTTTTCGGGACCTAAGCTTCGCAAGACAGTGATTTAAACAGCTGGTCGACGATTCGCAAAGCGGCTTTCCTATGGTCGATCTTCGGTAGACAACGACAATTCTTCCCCATTGGAACACATTAAACAGGTCTCAATGCATTCCAATGGGGAAATGCTTTTCGCTAGACGATGATTTTGCTAAACAGCTATTTCAGTGGAATGAATTATCATCGTCTAGCGAGGCACCACTCTTGCATACCGAGGCGTCATGAAATGCAGCCTGGGCTCCTTCCTTTCCCAGAGGTGACAAACGAATAAATTCCACACGATTCTCCTTCAGCTAAGACGTGCTGAAGAACGAATTAACAACCCATGGCTACACGACGAACTTAATCTTACTGTTGTGTTTATCAGGTAAAACGGCCGGCTGCCAGCTGAGGAAATTGGCGTTCTGATCCTGGCTCCCAGCAAAAGCCTGTCAGAGCTCAGCACTAATCAGGATGGATGGAGCCCATGTCATGTTGTCTTTGGCTTCCCTGCAGTCAACACACCTCCTGACGTCTCTTCTGTGCGTGGGTTTATCAGGAGACGTTTTCTCCACCATGTCGCACACATCCTGCGGACGAGTTGTAGACAGCGTGCAAGGCTTTTGAATCAATTTCTGGGCAATGTCCAAGCTCGGATCAACCACCCCACGAGATAAAACATCTCCTTTCAACATGATGTCAGGCAGCGCCTCCTTTTTCTCCCCACCAAAAACTTCCCTAGAGGATGCCCGCTTAGTGACAAATGTAGACGTGATGAAAGGGCGGTTGCAGGAGGGGAAGACAGCTAGAAAGCTATTGATGGCATGTTTCCACTATTTCACATGCTCCTAATGGTTGAGATAATATCAGAAATGGGGTCCGACATGGACCTGCAACATAGGGATCAGAAATGTGTTCCTTGTTAAAGGCGTCATGGAGCTGGATAAAGCTTTGTGGATGGGTTATTTTAAAGAAGAAGAAAGCAATTTAATGTAGAACACTGAGGCATCCCCATATTTTCATTTTCAGTTACGCATGACAGCCTTCATAAAGGTTGCCCTTGACAATTTTGTCCAGTCGTGTCCAGCTCTAGGCGGCGGTGCTCATCTCCGTTTCCAACCCATAGAGCTAGCGTTTTGTCCGCAGACAATCCTCCTTGGTCACGTGGCCAGCGTGACTAGACATGGAATGCTGTTTACCTTCCCACCGAGGTGGTACCTATTCATCTACTCGCATTTTTACATGCTTTCGAACCATCAGGGTGGCAGGAGCTGGGACAAGCGACGGGGGCTCCCTCTGTCATGTGGATTCAATCTTACGACTGCATGTCTTCTGACCTTGCAGCACAGAGGCTTCTGCTGTTCAACCTGCAGCGCCACCATGTCAAATATGAGACCTGAAGGATATCAGAGAACAACACACACACACACACACACACACACTTTTTTTTAACAAAGCTGGAAAAGCGAAAGGTCATCCACAGACAGTGACTTTTCTGGGGTGACCCCATGCTTGTGAAATTTCATTCTGAAGGCAATATACCAGACTTTCCTCCCTGGCCTGACAGAAATGTTCGTGGTCCTGCCAGCGTTTGATCCTTCAAACTCATGGTTAGTGTTCTTACGTACAACTGCCCATTTTGAGTTGTTCTTTGATGTGTTGTTGGGTTTCCAGAAATGTCCTTCCAACTGATTCTAACCCTTGGGTTTTAAAATGTATTTATTTCGGTAATATATTTATCCCCACCTTTCTCCTTAAGATCCAAAGCAGCTTATGTCATTAAATAGCAATACTGAAAGCTAAAAACAGTAATTATATAAATACTGAAAAGGCTCCAAAAGATAACAGGCTAGGTGATCGTAAACAAAAGCAACACAAAATACACATTGAAAGCAGTAAGGTAGAACAACTCGTTTAAAAATCACACTCCGGTAGCCAGTCACTGAGGGAAAGCTTGCCTGAAGAGAAAGGTCTTTGTCTGCTTTTGGATAGGTAGTTAAGACGGACCCAGCTTGGCCTCCTGTGGAAGGGAGTTCCAAAGTCTGGGAGCATCCACTTAGAAGGCAGTCTCCTCTATGCACACCAAATGAGACTGTGAGGGTCCTGGGACTGAGAAAAGGTTCTCCCCTGATAATCATAACACTCAAGTAGATTCATAAAGAGAGATGTGGTCCTTGAGATAGCTTGGACCCAGGCCATTTAGGGCTTTATAGGTTTGAATTCACTTTGAGCTCAAGTTACAGGAAGACAGATTTTAGATGAATATCAGGAAAAACTTCCTAACCGTTAGAGCAGTACGATGGTGAAACCGATGTTGTTGAGAGGTGGTGAGGACTCCAATACTGGAGGCATTCAAGAGAAATGTCGACAACCACCTGGCAGATCTCCTTTGATTTGTATTCCTGCATCGATCAGGGATTTGGACTCGATGGCCTTGTAGCTCCCTCCTATTCTATTATTCTATGCTTCTATGACCGAATTGTGCTCAGAAACAGATCAGCAGCTGTAACAAGGGGGTTATGTGATCCCCGTGACCAGCTACTGCTTGCTTTAGGTTTCGGTGCTACTGCTTGCTTTAGGTTTTGAGGTCTTTCTGAGGATTTCTTGGGGAGTCAAAAGACAGGGTTGAAATTCAGACAGACGGACAAACAAGACAAACTTGACAGACGGATGGACGGAAGGATGGATGGATAGACAGACTGAGAGATAAGACAGACGGATGGACGGACGGACGGACGGATGGACTGAGAGATAAGAGATGGATGGACAGATGGAGGGACAAACGGATGGATGGATGGATGGATGGATGGATGGATGGATGGATGGATGGATGGATGGATGGATGGATGGATGGATGGATGGATGGATGGATGGATGGATGGATGGATGGATGGATGGATGGATGGACTGAGAGCTAAGAGATGGATGGATGGATGGATGGATGGATGGATGGATGGATGGATGGATGGATGGATGGATGGATGGATGGATGGATGGATGGATGGATGGATGGATGGATGGATGGACTGAGAGCTAAGAGATGGATGGATGGATGGATGGATGGATGGATGGATGGATGGATGGATGGATGGATGGATGGATGGATGGATGGATGGATGGATGGATGGATGGATGGATGGATGGATGGATGGATGGATGGATGGACTGAGAGCTAAGAGATGGATGGATGGATGGATGGATGGATGGATGGATGGATGGATGGATGGATGGATGGATGGATGGATGGATGGATGGATGGATGGATGGATGGACTGAGAGATAAGAGATGGACGGACAGACGGACGGATGGATGGATGGATGAGAAAAAGACTGCAGAAACCATTCCCAGCTCTCTATGGATATTCAGTAGTCACAATGACTGAGCACTCAGAACTTAAAGATGTGGTGTACAGTATCCAGTTCCAGTCCTTGAAGATCCTTGTGATGGAAGCAAGTAATATTCTTGGTGTCATACCTCAAAAGTGGGTCCTGGGTTAAGAAAGAGTCTAAAAACACCTGCCAACTGCATGGCAGAAGGAAGAGTCAAAGCAGAGGGGAGTCTTCCTGGCTTGAAATTTTAGGGTCAAAGGACATATGTGCACATTGATAGATCAACATGGTGCATATTCAACCAGTGTAGCTTTGAACTGGTTTATACCCAGGTCCTTGAGGTGGGGAAGGTTTCTGTTGGATACACCTGCATAGGATGTCTTTGAGAGGTTTGGACTGGTAGGGACCTTTCTGGACTGGGGTGAATGTTAGTCAACTCAATAACAGCCAATAGTTTCCTCTGTACCTCAGATTCCTTTTCCCACTGTTTCCCAGTTTGGGTTCTGTCCGTGTGAGTAATGGAGTCTGTCAGAAGTGGGCCAAGCGAAGTGTCCGGTCAGCCATGTAACCAGTCAGGTAGTCAGTAATGAAGCTCAGTGATATAACAATATTTTCACACAAAATGATGTTGGTTTTTCTCTATGAAGAACTGTAAATAAACAGAAACATGTTTTATTCTTTCTCCTTACCAGAGAGAACATATTGAGACAGTAAGTGCCAGCTGAGATAAACTAACAAATAAGGGATGGACTGCTGGGGGAAGACTTGTTCCTTAATTGGCTCTGTGGGTTTCTTGACTGAACAATTTCATCCTCTACAAAATTAGAGGAATTTATTTCCTCACACACTCTGTTCTAATAGTTTCAAGGCTGCTCCCAGAAGTTGGCAGTCAAATTTTATCTACAAGTTTCCTTTTGGATGAGCTATTTTTAAATTGGAGATGGTTGGACAGTGTCATCGAAGCGACCAACATGAATTTGACCAAACTCCAGGAGGCAGTGGAAGACAGGAGGGCCTGGCATGCTCTGCTCCATGGGGTCACAAAGAGTTGGACACAACTTAACGACTAAACAACAACAACAATTTATAGATTCAGGAGAATTTTTAGCTGAAAACCAGAGAAAGATAAGTGCAAGTCAAACCCACCGACCCACACGAATCTTGATCTCAATAGGGGCCTGTTGTACTTACTCTAGAGTAAACAGAAAGCAAGCTTTCGCTGCATGCAATGTGTTTCGTGTGCCTTGAGGAGCCCACCTGGCCAAGAGGACCTTCCAGTTGCCCCATTTGTGCAGGAGGCAGCGTTGAAGAAAGCAAGTTTCTCTGGCTTATAAAGTCTTTCCTTGCCAATTGTGAAATGAAGTCATGGAGGCCATGACTTCCCTCTGTCTTGTTTGAAACTGAACGGGGGGGAAAAATCATCCCACTCTAAGAGCAATTTCTTCTGCCGACGCATTACTGTTCTGCTGGAAAGGCAACAAAGTTCATCAAGGCTTTCCCCACCACCACCAACCGTCAATGTTAACTGCATGGAGGGCTGAATCCGGAAGAGTGCGGCGGATAGACATCTTTGAGGAAGAAAGACATTTGGGTGAGACGTCGGCACGAACCGTTTGCGCCGGTTAGCTTAGCGGCCGAACAGGAGTTTGGCCAATCAGCACAAATCGCCCATTGGGCAGTTTTTACCCATCTCTAGTTTGGGGTCCTTGAAGGAAAAGGAGGAAGGAGAGAGTTGTATGAATGGAACGCACCCTCGGCAGTTGATCCGTACACTTTGCAGATCAGCCCATTCAAAACCGCTATAGGTGGTGCTCGATTCAAGCTGCAGAATCTTGCCCAGATGCCCATAGATGCCCCCTGTTGATAAAATCCGATGTCTAGCAGGCATTGCGCCCAGTGACATACAGAGAGAGGTAGCAGATCATTGTGAATGAGGCAAAATGATCTACATTCCAATGTGCATCCGCTCTTCGGCTGCCATCATACTCCTCCCAGATTAAAATCAAGGGAACTTCCCCCTCCCCCCCGCCTCGAACATCTGGGAATCCTGAAGAAACCGCCGAGGATGCCAGGATTATAATGTGGAAAATAAGAAATGACTCCTCTCTTAAAATGGATGGAAACTCAGCCACACAGAGAACTTGCTTACTGAGAAGCCATTTAACAGGCTATATGGACTACAGTTGGTAAAACCTAAGGAAATGGGGTTTCCACGCTGTAGCAACCCCAGACCTACTGGAGTATCCCACCCTGTAGTTATGGTGCCACCAACCATTCGCTCTCCCAAGCCACCCAGACCAGGAATGGATTTTAATAAACAAGAGAACAAGGTTTATTGAAAAACAAACAGGGTAAATAAAAGGATCAGGTAAGTAGGATACTGGAACTTGGTATAGTCCCAATCAAACACATACAACAGATTGGTTCCCACGGAACACTTTAAGGTAACGCACAGACTCTGAACCTATCCGTTCTGGCTACCTAGATAGAAACCTGAACCTATCAGGTATGTACTATCTGACGAACAGTTGTACCCCGTCTGACCCACAGACTCCAACTCCACTTCTCCACGTCAGCTCTCTTACCAAGAACTTCCCCCAAATATATACAGTACAGCTCCTCCCCCCTGATGTCCCGCCTTCCACTCCCCATAGGATGGAACTTTCCCTCCAAACCCATGACAGACAGGTACCATCAGTGCTGTATGTGACACCTCCCCCCTTTATAAGTTGTTTTGCGGGGGGAAAGCTAAAGTGCTTTTCTCCAAAAAAAACAACCAGGATCAAAACACATAAACAGTTATACATTCTAATACAATCCCATAACCCATACTTACTCACTCTAGGTCAAACATATCACTTATGCATTTATACATTAATATTTGCAATACATTAAGTCACCTTTATTAATACAAACCAAGCCTGTTCAATAAACAGGTACATTTAACTTTTGGTCACCAATATACACAGTCCATGGTTTCTTCGCCGTCTTCACTCGTCGGGTCTTCTTGACAAGGCGTCAGCAACACAGTTCATTGTCCCTCTGACCACCTTCACTTCAAAGTCAAAATCTTGCAGGTTTAAAGCCCACCTCATAAGTTTACTATTATGGGTTTTCATTGTCTTTAACCACTGCAGTGGTGAGTGGTCAGTGCACAGAACAAAATGTCTTCCCCAGATGTAAGGTTTGGCCTTCTGAATCGCGTATACTATGGCCAGGCACTCCTTTTCCACGGTTGCCAAATGTCTCTCACCTTTCTGGAGTTTCCTACTCAGGTAGGACACTGGATGCTGGTCACCATTTTCATCCTCCTGGCAAAGAACTGCTCCTACCCCGCTGTTAGACGCATCGGTGTAGATGATGAACTCCCGGTCGAAGTCGGGAGCACGCAGCACTGGATAATGGATGAGCGCCTCCTTCAACCTCTGGAACGCCTCCTCACAGTCGCTGGTCCACGGGATGCGGTCATCAGTCTTCTTCCGCGTCAGATCGGTCAGCGGAGTCGCCATCTCGCTAAACCTCGGGATGAACTTTCTGTAGTAGCCCACCAACCCAAGAAATGATTTGACTTTTTTCTTGGTGTTGGGTCTGGGCCAATCACGAACGGCTTCTATCTTGGCCTCTAGGGGTTTGATCACTCCTCCCCCTACTATGTGACCCAGGTATTTTATTTCTGGGCTACCCAGCTGACACTTGCTTGCCTTTACTGTTAGCCCTGCTGCACTTAACCTCTGCAACACTATCTCCAGGTGTTTCAGGTGATCTTCCCAGGTATTGCTGAAGATCCCTATATCGTCAATGTAGGCCACAGTAAAGTCACTGAGCCCTGCTAAGGTCTGGTCCATCAGCCTTTGGAATGTGGCTGGTGCATTTCTGAGACCAAAACTAAGGACTCTAAACTCATATAGACCGAAAGGGCTGCAAAATGCGGTCTTTTCCTGATCCCTGGGATCAATCCTTAATTGCCAGTAACCCTTTACTAGGTCCAACGATGAAATGAACCGACAACCCCCTATGGTTTCAATCAGGTTGTCTAGCCTGGGCATTGGGTAGGCATCAGGAGTGGTTACGCGGTTTAATTTCCGGTAATCTACACAAAATCTAATGCTCCCATCAGGCTTGTCCACCAGGACTATCGGAGAGGACCAAGGACTAGAAGAGGGGACGATTATGTTCTCCCTAAGCATCTCGTCCAGCTCCTTCCGCACCTTGTCCCTATAGGGTCCCGTCACTCGGTACGGGGATACTGCTTGCGGGGGTGCATCCCCTGTGTGGATCCGATGCATCACTCCCTTCACTATCCCCGGCTTATTTGAAAAAACCTTAGGATATTTAGTGAGCAGCAATTTTAGTTCTTGCTGCTGGTCTTGGGTGAGTGCAGGACTGATCTTCACCTCATCTGGGTTGTATTTCACTTCCCCTCTACCCTCCCAGAAGGGCAATTCAGCTTCCTCACTCTCAGCTGCTTTTATGGCAAATAAAACCCTCTGTTCCCCTCTGTAGTAGGGTTTCAGGGCATTCACATGTACCACCCTCCGTGCTTGGTGTTCCTCCTGTTCTATAAGGTAGTTCAGGTCCGACATCTTGGAAATGACCCTGTATGGTCCTGCCCATTTGAGCTGCAGTTTGTTCTCTTTGCAGGGCCTAAGCCAAAGCACTTCCTCCCCTGGGTTAAAGTGCCTCTCCCTGGCTTTCTGGTCGTACCAGGTTTTCTGTCTGACCTTCTGAGCTTGCAGGTTTTCTGCTGCTAGCTCTAGGTTCCTCTTCAGGTCATTCATTAAAGTGTCTATATACGTCACAACATCTTGTGGGTCCCCCTGGGTGATCTGCTCCCAATTCTGTTTGATTAAATCAAGTGGACCTTTTACTTTTCTCCCAAACAAAAGTTCAAACGGACTGAACCCGGTACTGGCTTGGGGCACTGATCGGTAAGCAAACAAAAGGGATTGCAGCTTCTGGTCCCAATTGTTTGGATTCTCTGCCAAGTAAGCCCGAATCATGCGCATCAGAGTCCCATTGAACTTCTCCGTTAACCCATTACTTTCGGGGTGATAGGCAGTGGTTTCCTTGTGTTTAATTCCACAGATTTGCCATAACCGTTTCATGAGCTTTGATGTAAACGATGTGCCCAAATCTGTGATTATTTCTGAGGCAAATCCCATCCTGGACATATACCCCACCAAGGCATCTGCCACTGTGTTAGTTTCGATGTTAGTCAAGGGAATGGCTTCGGGGTACCTCGTGGCATGGTCCACAATGGTGAGAATGAACCGGTTCCCCCTCTTTGTGGCCTTGGGCAAAGGTCCCACAATATCCACTCCTATACATTTGAACGGGGTGTCAATCACAGGCAAAGGGCACAACTTCGCTTTGGTCCTGTCACGGTTATTCCCCTGCCTCTGACACACATCACATTGTTTACAGAACTCCTTGATCTGCTTCCCTATTTCAGGCCAGTAAAAATTTTGTGTGATTCTCTGCTGTGTTTTGTTCACCCCCAAGTGCGCAGCAAACATGTCAGAGTGCCCCCTTTGTAAGATCATGGGGCGATACTTTTCAGGTACCACTAGCTGACTTCTGATCCCATCTCCCCCTTTTGAGACATTCATCAGGGTCTCTCTATATAAAATTCCCTTTTTCTCGCGAAATCTCGCTGGGGTTTCAGGTGTTAGCTGGGTGTCTGTCACCTTTTCAAAACACTTTCGGAGAGTGGCATCTGCCTTTTGCTCTTGGCCAAATTTGCTGTCTGTGGTTAAGGTTTCTGCCACAGCTTCGGGACTACCCTCATCTGCTTCAGCCTCGGGCTCTTCAGTACCCCCCTGAACTGTCCCTGTGGTAGCTTGTGAGCGTGTAATCACTAGCACCCGTTTCACATGTTCAGCCAGGTCATTTCCCACGAGCACGGCTGCTGGCAGAGTCGATGAAATCGCTAGACGCCAAACTCCCCTCCAGCCTTGAAAGCTCACAGGTACCTCAGCTACTGGCAGTGAGATCACCTGCCCCTCAATCCCTGCCACCTTCAGGCTCTCATTTGGGATTATATGCTTCCTAGGAATAATGTCTGGATGGCACAGGGTCACCTGGGAACAAGTATCCCTTAGCCCCCTATACTGATGGTCAAGTATCCCTACGTCCACCCCAGCGGTCTCAAACAATTGCGAATCTGTCCTAACTAGTAAGCAGCGCTTGACCTCCACAAGAGGACCATTTTCCCCAGCCTGATCAGCAGATGTAACTGGTCCAGAGTGAGTCGCCATGGCAACAGGCTCCCTCAGTGGCAAGGAGCTTTGCTCTGTCTGGACACAGAACACAGCTTTTGGCTTGGTTCCACTCAAATCGTGAGGCAAATTTCCCTTTAGCTGCTTTAATTTCTCACACTCTGAGATTAGATGGCCCTTTCCTTGACAGAAATAACATTTTCTGCTGTACTTGGAGTCTTTCTCATCTGTTTTTGGCTTTCCCTCCAAAATCTGAGGTCTTGGTGGTTTCATGTCAGAGGGCTTCCCTTCAACATGGGCCCCTCCCCCTTGCTGGTTTTTCCCTGGTCCCTGAGAGTACCTGCTGTAGGTTTCTTTGGGCTTACCCACAGTTTTCCCCTCAGCACCTAAGGGCTTCCTTATTTGGGAAATAAAATCTGCGATCTCCGCCGCTTCTGTCACAGTTTTCGGTTTCCTCTCTCTCACATGGAACTTTAGTTCCCCATGCAGGACTGAATAAAATTGCTCCAGCGCTATCAGGTCTTTGAGCTGCTGGAAGGTCTCTGTCCCCTCCTGAGACAGCCATTTCTCTAGCAACCTCACCAGTTGGGCCCCCACTTGGGTAAAAGTCTGCTCTGGTTTTTTTGTGAGTGACCTGAATTTTTGCCTCAGCTGTTCAGCATTTATCCCATGCCGGGCAAACACCAGTTTTTTAAACTCAGCGAAGTCTTTCAGCAGTTCCACTGGCATCTCTGCATAGACTTCTGCCAGGCTGCCACTGATTAAAGATCGCATAATGGTCATCTTCTCAGTTTCCCTTACTGAGAAGTCCACAAACGCTCTTTCCACGAGGGAAAAGAACACCTCAGGGCAATCTCCCTTGTTGTACACAGGGAATTTCTTCAAGTCAGTTTTAGACAGGCTGCCTTCCCCATTCCCTGGGTTCCCCTCATTATTCCTATTTCTACTCATTATTTCCAGCTTCTTCAGCTCAAACGCCATTCTTTCTAACTCCAACTGTCTCTGTTTCTCTTCCCTTTCCATTTCAAATTGTCTTTGTTTCTCCCTTTCCCTTTCCTCCATTTCCCTCACCCTCAGTTCATGCTGTTGGACTAGGAGCATTTTTCTGAGTTCTGAGGTCAGTTCTCCCGTGCTCTCATCCTGCACTGAGCCAAATTCCTCCTCAGAACCTTGGTCTCCCTGTGGTTCTCTCACTTCCCCCATTTCTGCCATTTGGCTTCGAGTCAAGGGCATAATCCCCCCCCAGAACAGGCCTCAAAAGTCACGCCTCAAAATAAAATGACGACTTTTTTCCTTTTGCCTCAGAAACAGCCTTCTATAGACTGCTGCTGTCCCTCCAGCACCAACTTGCAACTGTTGCCAGGCAGAATCCACCCCCTCTGCTAGGCCTCTCAGCAGACAGGCTAGATCACTGTTACTTCACGCAGCTTTGCCTCAGCCCTTTCCCGCCAAAATGGCTTGCCTCAGAGCTCCCTAATCTAGTCCCCCAATCTGAGTTTGCACGTTCTTCCACTAGCCTACCTCCCCGTGAGGTAAGCCTAGAAGATTACCTACGCGCCCTCAGATTTTCCCTGACTAGACCCCCCCTTGCTCTGGGCACACTAGCCAAGGCTTTGCTGGACCCCTGGGCAACTGGACCAGTCATATCCCACCCGCTGGACACCAATAAATGTAGCAACCCCAGACCTACTGGAGTATCCCACCCTGTAGTTATGGTGCCACCAACCATTCGCTCTCCCAAGTCACCCAGACCAGGAATGGATTTTAATAAACAAGAGAACAAGGTTTATTGAAAAACAAACAGGGTAAATAAAAGGATCAGGTAAGTAGGATACTGGAACTTGGTATAGTCCCAATCAAACACATACAACAGATTGGTTCCCACGGAACACTTTAAGGTAACGCACAGACTCTGAACCTATCCGTTCTGGCTACCTAGATAGAAACCTGAACCTATCAGGTATGTACTATCTGACGAACAGTTGTACCACGTCTGACCCACAGACTCCAACTCCACTTCTCCACGTCAGCTCTCTTACCAAGAACTTCCCCCAAATATATACAGTACAGCTCCTCCCCCCTGATGTCCCGCCTTCCACTCCCCATAGGATGGAACTTTCCCTCCAAACCCATGACAGACAGGTACCATCAGTGCTGTATGTGACACACGCCAACACAGATCTGTGTGAGTTGAGGTGAAGGGAGGTGAAGATTAGGCAACGTCACCTCTAGGTCGGTGTACACTGAGTTCCTTGTTGATACTCCGTAGCAGACAGTGCTTGCATATGGTCAGCCATCCAACTTTGGACCCAGTCTCGTGAAGCTCAGCAATGACTTTTGTGACATGCCCACTGCTGTGGACCTATAAGAATGTATAGCATGGGTCTCCGTCTCCCTCCAGTGGCAAGTTCTGGTAAATAAATCATGAAAATTTGGATTTCCAGTTTGTTTTTTTCTTTTAATAGTTTTAATATTTTCACACAGCGGGTAAGTGGAACTGTGGATACGGACCCTATGATATGCTCTGCATACAAATTGAAAAGATAAGGGCATAAAATGTACCCTTGCCTATAGGAAACCATTCTGTCTCTCCATATTGTGTCCTAAGAGTAGCTTCTTGTCCAGAACACAGCTTATGCATCAAGCGCAGAGGGACGCCCATTTCTTCCACATCCATCCAAAGCTTCTCATGATCCACACAGTTGAAGGCTTTGTATGAAGTACCAGGGAGGGAAAACGGCTACTTGGGCCCAATTTGGACACTGTCATTTAGGGGTGTACTCACTTTTGTTGCCAATGGTTTAGACATTAATGGCTGTGTGTTGCGTTATTTTGAGGGGACAGCACATTCCAGAAAAACATCTACTTCTGCTTCATTGATTATGCAAAAGCCTTTGACTGTGTGGACCACAACAAACTATGGCAAGTTCTTAAAGAAATGGGAGTGCCTGACCACCTTATCTATCTACTGAGAAACCTATATGTGGGACAGGAAGCAACAGTTAGAACTGGACATGGAACAACTGATTGGTTCAAAATTGGGAAAGGAGTACGACAAGGCTGTATATTGTCCCCCAGCTTATTCAACTTATATCCAGAATACTTCATGCGGAAGGCTGGACTGGAGGAATCCCAAGCCAGAATTAAGATTGCCGGAAGAAATATCAACAACCTCCGATGTGCAGATGACACCACTCTGATGGCAGAAAGTGAGGAGGAATTAAAGAACCTTGTAATGAGGGTGAAAGAGGAGAGTGCAAAAAATGGTCTGAAACTCAACATCAAAAAAACTAAGATCATGGCCACTGGTCCCATCACCTCCTGGGAAATAGAAGGGGAAGATATGGAGGCAGTGACAGATTTTATTTTCCTGGGCTCCATGATCACTGCAGATGGAGACAGCAGCCCCGAAATTAAAAGACGCCTGCTTCTTGGGAGGAAAGCGATGACAAATCTTGACAGCATCTTAAAAAGCAGAGACATCACCTTGCCAACAAAAGTCCGAATAGTCAAAGCTATGGTTTTTCCTGTTGTGATGTATGGAAGTGAGAGCTGGACCATAAAGAAAGCAGACCGCCGAAGAATTGATGCCTTTGAATTGTGGTGCTGGAGGAGACTCTTGAGAGTCCCCTGGACTGCAAGGAGAACAAACATATCCATTCTAAAGGAAATCAACCCTGAGTGCTCACTGGAAGGACAGATCCTGAAGCTGAGGCTCCAGTACTTTGGCCATCTCATGAGAAGAAAAGACTCCCTGGAAAAGACCCTGAGGTTGGGAAAGTGTGATGGCAAGAGGAGAAGGGGACGACCGAGGATGAGATGGCTGGACAGTGTCTGCGAAGCAACCAACATGAATTTGACACAACTCCGGGAGGCAGTAGAAGAGAGGAGGGCCTGGCGTGCTCTGGTCCATGGGGTCACGAAGAGTCGGATACGACTAAACGACTAAACAACAACGACGTTGCGTTATTTTGAGGGGACAGCACATTGACACTGTTATACAAGCTGTATACTCACTGCTTTACAGTGTCGTCAAGTGTCATTTCTTCGGTGTTGTCACATGAAAAGATGAATTAAAATATTTATGAAATGTGAGGGGGTGTACTTACTTCTGTAATATACTGTACATTTGTGTTATGATCTCTAGTGCCTGTTCCTTTTTGGAATCCATCTTGAACACCTGGCATTCTTTGCTCCACAAATGGTAAAAGGCTGCAACACCTTGAGTATCATTTTGCTTGCATGGAACATTAATACAGTGGTCCTATAGTTACTGCACTTCTTGGTGTCCTCCTTTCCTGGGGACTGGAATATACAATATATTGAACATTTTTCAGTTGGGGGGGCCTTTATTTTACTTTTCCCATTTCTTGGCATATTCTTGTTAGGATTTTGACAGATTCCATCTCTGCAGTTTGGAATAGTACTGTCAGTGTCCCACCTACTACTGGAAATTGATTTCTTCCAAGTGCTTTGAGAGCAGCTTTCACTACATTTTCTCAAACTGCAGGTTCTTCATCCAAGGATTCTCCTTTAAAGAAGTCTATCATCCTTGCATCTCTTTTGTATAGTTCTTCAGGATATTGTTTCTATAATCTGTTTATTTTATCCTGTTCAGATAATAAGCTCCCCTCTTGGTCTCTCAGCATCCTTAATCAAGGTTTAAATGTCCCTTGGATTTTTGGGTTTTTTATAGAAGTGATCTCATGTTATGGAATACACTGGAGATGACTTTTCAGCACAGAAGGAGGAGGAGGCTGCTTCGGGGACTTCTGGAAGGCTTGCTAGCAACCCACAGGGAGTTTCCCCCCCTCCCAGATGATAAATCCACTAATTCGCACACACAAACCCCAAAAAATCCAACTGGTGAAATCATGAGCTAGAGGCATGTATGAAGATCCTGGATTTGGTCCTTGAGGTTCTCAACCATACTTTAGGACTTGCTTAAGACTGCAAGAGAAACAGATGGTTTGAATCCTTGCAAGGGATTGAAAATGACCAGTCTTAATGGTCGTCCAGACAGTAGAGTTACCAAGGGCCCTGGGGTTGGTCGGTATGAGTAACCCTTTGGATAATCTGATCCCCAACCAATCGAAGCTTTTTAAACAATTTAAACTTTTCAGAAGAAAGTGGTGGGACATAATAAAGAAAACACAGGCAAACGTTTTTTCCACTATCACCCTCAGGGGATAATTACTCATGTAGGGTGTGAAGACCACCCAAATAGGATTATTGTGTCTGTAATGATTTTAACCCACTTCTCTCTCTCTCTGTCTCTCCCTCCCTCCTTCCTTCCTTCCTTCTTTCTTTCTTTCTTTCTTTCTTTCTTTCTTTCTTTCTTTCTTTCGTGGCCTTAAAGAAATCAACATCTTTACCTTAGTTTGTTTCATGAATAATTCCCGTCTGCTCAAATGTGGATGCTCTCTGGGAATTTTGTAACGCCTTGGAAAATGTTGGCCTGGGACACATCGCTCAGCTTCTTCTGTTCGGTGGAAATTGTAGTAAGGTTTCTTGCCACAAAACCCACACAGAGTTGGAGGCCCTGCCAAAGTATTCGAAATGAAGTTTTTGGCAGGCCTTTGAACTGTTTCAGCCAAATCATGCAGGTGTATATGGCAGAAAGCATGCAGTTATAAATCTTTGCCTTCTGACTACAGATGCGGAGAGAAGAAGCCCGGAGATCAAATAGTTTTATATCTGTAGATTAAAATAAACTGCCATTTTGAATTCCTTCCTTCCATTTTTCTTTTCCTTCCTTCCTTCCTTCCTTCCTTCCTTCCTTCCTTCCTTCCTTCCTTCCTTCCTTCCTTCCTTCCTTCCTTCCTTCCTTCCTTCCTTCCTTCCTTCCTTCCTTCCTTCCTTCCTTCCTTCCTTCCAGCATAGAGATAACTACTGCCCAAGTAAAAACATGCGGATGGAAACCTCTAGCTACATGAAATTAATTTAGCCAGATACGTTAAAATCTAGGGAATTAAACGCATTTACAGATGCAATCTCTGAGCCTCTACCTCTAACCTTTAAGAATTTTTGGAGAATAAGTGAGGTCCCTGAAGACTGGAGGAAATCAAATAGTAAAAGGAGACCGAAGGAATGACTAACCAGTAATTTGATAATGGTACCACAGAAGATTTTGGAACAGATTATTAAAGAATCTGTCTGTGAACTCTTACAAAATCACATGGTGATTACTAAGAGCCAACATAGGTTCCTAAAAAAGTGAGGCATGCAAGTTTAATTCTCAGTTTTGACAGCGTTACGAGCCCTAGTAGATGAGAGGAATGCTGTGGATGTAGTATATCTTCATTTCAGCTTTTGTCAAAATCTTCCGCAATGTGGCCACGCTGATGAGATGTGGTCCAGGCGATGATACTGTTAGAAGGATTTGTAGTTCTGTAACTAAATAGTCCTCACAAAGGGTTTCTTCCTAATCAGGAATATCACAGTCTGAACGATCTTAGCTGTCATCTCCTGTAGCACATTCTTACACTTAAGGATCTTTTCTAGTATCTTTCTGATTTCCCTTCTAACTCAATCTCCCTTTGAATTTTTAGGCTGCCTTTTTAATTAATTCTTAAACCAAGATATAAAAAATTATTGAACTCTCTTGTCGTCATTAAAGATATATTGTTTTTCTGTCGTCATTGTTATTGTCTTCACTCTTGGAATTCAGAGATAGGCGAAAGAACTCCTGGTTATTGCTGAACAGATTGGCAGCCACCCCAGCCCAAAAATGTCCCTCCCAGCCACATCTCCTCCGAGCAGCCTGCAAAGTTGTAAAAACTCCAACAACCGCTGCGCTTGCCGTAAGTTCTTTTTTGGACCACACACCCCAAGAATCTACATGGCCTTTATCATGGGGGGGGGGGGCTCTAGTCTGGCAAAGTAACTTTACCAAGCGGTGCCAAAGAGGATACCATGGGATCATGACCACCTCATAACACGTGCAAGGGGCCTCCTTAAGAGAAATGAGGACGACAGCCATCATAGGACGATAGTCCACAGGACGACAGTCCATTTTTCAGGTGGATTGGAGGCAGGCCTCTGTCAGCTCCTGGGCCTCTTTTATAAATATATATAAATATATATATATATTGTTCTTTCATGGAGCGCCATACCACAAGAGCAATAAACATCGCCCCAGGCTGCCAGCTGCAGGCATCGCGGAATGAACTCATCCCCTTTTTCGTTTTGGCTTTGGCTTTTCTTTTGCAACAGGCGCGCTTAACTCAAACCAGATTTGAGTGCTGAACGGTGCCAAGCGCACTGCCGCAGCGAGGACACCTGTGTTTGCACATTCCTTTGGCCAAGACCAGCCTCCGCGCCGCCCGCCCGCCCCCCCAAATCACCACCTCCCACAATCTCCCCAGGCAGTTTCTTTCCCAAAGTTCTTTCTGGAGCCAGCTGCAGGAGGTCCCTTGCGCTTCCTTTAACCCTTGCGCTGCTGCGCATCAGAAATGTCACTCCAGAAACAGCTGTGGCCATTATGCAAAAAGGCGAGCCGGCAAGGTCTTAAAAAGAAACACAGGAGAATAAACAAAGCGTCCAGCTTGCACACGCAGATCCCTGTTTTTTAGGGAAAGTTGGGAGCAGCAGGAGAAGAGGAGATCGAAAGAGGAGATGGATAAACTAACCACAGGCTTGTGTTTACAAGAGGGGAGGAAGGCTGCTAAGGACAACATATTTTAGAGGTCATTGATTCATAGGAGCACGGTAAGCCAGAGATGGCTTGAAGGCACGCAACAATAGATACATATCTCTAGCAGAGGCTGAAAAACTTGTTTTTGAAAATAAATCCCATAACTCTCCATGCTAGCAGTGCCGATAATGGCTGGGGATTCTGGCAGCCGTCATCTACAAGTAACTTTTCTAAGCCTTTCTACCTCCTCATCTGTCACTCATGCCATTTAACGTCTACCCAAAACCACCAGAAGAGGTTGTCTGGAGTTTTGGGGGTCGGTGTCACCAGTATGCGGATGGCACCCAACTCTCTCTCTCTCTCTCTCTTTTCCATAGAAATTTGAGGAGATCGTTTCATCTCTAGATCAGTGGGTGGTGTCAGGAATGGACTGGATGAGGACGAATACACCGAAACGTAATCCAGACAAGACAGAGGAGCTCCTGGTCAGCTGAAAGGCAGATCAATGGGGATTCATCCTGTGTTGACTGCCGTCAAATTCCCTCTGAAAAAAAAAACAGGTACACAGCTTGGGGGGTCTCCTGGATTCATCTCTGAGCCCGGATGACCAGGTTTTGTTGGTACCCCGAAGGACTTTCGCACAGTTAAAAGCTGGGGTGCCAGACGTGCATATTCCTGGCGACCTCAGGTTCGGCTCAAGGGAGTGAGACATGCCTCAGCTCCTTTCAGTCTGGATTACTGCAATGTGCTGTACGTGGGGCTACCTTTGAAGACTGTTCAGAAACGTTCAAAAAGCTGCAGGCAGGCGGCTGACTGGGGCCAGTTACAGGGAGCATTAATACTGGCTGCCAATCAATATCCGGGCCCAATTCATTGTGCCATTGCTTATCTTCTTTTTTTTTGTATGTTTGATCTTTTTTAGTATTTGAATATTCACTGTTGTTAGCTTTAATATTGCCTTTTAATGGTTGCCTTGGGTCCTTTTAAGGAGGAAAAAAATAATTTAGACAAATAAATGACTGAGAAAGCCTTAGATGGCTTCGGTCCAGGTTACTTCCAGAACACCTCTCGAGGTCATGGGTTTTATTGTCGTACTGCTCTAACGGTTAGGAAGTTTTTTCCTGATAGTCAATCAAAATAAATAAGATAGAAATAAAATCTGCTACCAGGAATATTCAGCGATGTGAAGGGGGATTAGTTCATTTCTCAAAATACGGGTAAATCAACAGCAGTGATGCTGAAAGGGGCCAGTGGTGTTGATAATGGCAGAGAAGGATGAAACGGGAAGGTTCTGTGTAAGGCATGGAAGAAACGCAGCTAATTCGACCATCTTATGGAGACACACCTTCCAAGGATAATGGTTGTGTTATTGCACTCCTGTGAAAAAGACCTAACAGGAGGCTTTGGGAACATGAAATCATACTCAAGTTAATTGAAAGGGAGGTGATTAATCAAATACAAATTGTTTAATTAATTCCTGGCAGTAAAAATAGCACTGTATTTTCGTAGGCTTTCACGGCCAGCATTAACTAGCTAACAACACCCATCAATCCCAGTGAAAGATCATCTCTCCCCCCCTTATCACAACAATACACCCGTAACAAAAAAAAATAAAGACCTTGATCACCATAATCACCCAATCTCCTGAAAAGGACAAAAAGCTGATCCCACAGCTACAAATACTCAACTATCCCAGACAGTACACCAGAACACAGACAGAGTTCTAACTCCTGTCCTCTGAAGATGCCGGCCACAGAGACTGGTGAAACGTTAGGAAGAAAAACCTTCAGAACATGGCCAAACAGCCCGAAAAACCTACAACAACCAAAAAATAGCATTCTTCATCAGACTTCACCTCCTTCCTTTTCTGCCTCTTCAGTGCACGTGTGCATGGATACAAAAGCACACCAGCAAACATTAAATTACAGCCACTGCTCCCACCCCCACCCCCCAAATGGCACCCAAGGTTTTTACACCAGCTTAAATGTGACAAGTGGCAGGATTGCCTCCCACGGAAATGTCATGGTGAGATCTATTTTCCTAGCTCAGATCAACACACTCCCAGAGATTATCTGCCCATGCGTTATATTTCCTACTTTAGCAATTTCTCAGCCCAGGTTTGTGTTTCTCTTGCTGCTTAAAGGTATTTTGCTCACAGTCATATTGCATCAGAGTGCATATTTTGATTCTCTAGTCGGCATAAACAGAAGCACACCTCTGTGACACCCCCAAAAAACCCCACAGAGTTTAGGAAAGTTACCTGCTTGGAATGAAGCTTCCAGAATCTGCCAGCCAGCACAATGGCTGATGGTTTTAGGAGTCTGTGCTCCCTGAAATTAGCCTTTACAAGTTCTGATGAAATCTTCCAGGGGGTCCGGGGCTGGCCACAAGGATAACATAACCCCCTGTTACAGCACTGGATGCGGATCCCTGTCCAGGCTGAATTCAAGATGTTGGTTCCAACTCATAAAACCCTAAATAGCTTGGGTGCAAATGATCTCAGGGACCGTATCTCTCATTATGAGCTGGTTCAGGTATTAAGAGCATCATTAGAGGCCTTTCTTTTGGCCCCACTATCCTTAGAAGTATGCTTGGTGGGGACATAGGGGAGGGCCTTCTCGGTGGCTGCTCCCGGACTGTGGAACTCCCTCCCACTGGAGGCCAGCCTGGCCCCATCTTGGCTGTCCTTCCACAAGCAGGCAAAGACCTCTCTCTTCAGGCAGGCTTTCTTTTAAATGACTGTTTGGCCAAGAGTTTTGTTTCTTAAAGTGGCATTTTATTCTGTGTTTTTTAGTTGTGCTTTTTAAGTTTGCTCTAATTATGAATTCTAATACTGTATGTTATTTGTTTAATGCTTTTTAAATATTGTAGCGAAATGGTTTTCAACTTTGCTTCTATTGATACTGGATCTTTTAGGGGGAAAGGTAGCATATAAATATTTTATATAAATAAACAAGATACATTTATGGAAGAATGGTGCCTTGTTGGCCTGAGATAAAATGGAAAACGGATTTGAAATGCTGGTTAGTTTAAATAACTGTAGGGTTAGACGTAAAACATATATAAATGTTTAAATATTATTAGTATACTATAGATAAGAAAATTATTGGAATTGAAAGTGTATTTATAGGTAATTACTACTTTTTTGTCATGTGATCAGAGGATTGCAACTTATAATAAAAATTTTTTTTAAGTAAACAAGGAAAATACCTAAAAGAGAAAGAATCTGGTGAGTTTTCCAAAACAGTTTTTGTCAACTGCTCTGCAGGATCACATCGCTTGGAATCCTCTCCATCTTCATAGAAAGAAAAGCTGTGCCAAGTTGTCCCCTCATAAATGGGCCAGGTGTTATGCCCAGGCAATGTGGATCGTGCAATCTGTGGTGTGGTGCCTATTGGGGACCGTTGCATGATGCCCCCTGTGGGAATGCTCTGGGAATAGCACTTCCCCCTTGATGAGAGTAGAGCTTGTGTTATGGCAAATTATGCCTGCACGGTGACTCAACAGGATTTTGGCCATTCTTTCCCTGAATGGTTGGCGACACTGACTATTCCACTTCAAAATAAATTTCGACACCCCTCCTCAAAAATCAACCTATAAAAATAGAGTGCGATCATGAGGTAGTTCTCCTGCAGAAGCCCGGCGGGGTGGAAGCAGCAACTGAAAAATAATCAGAGAATAATTGAGTCGGAGGGGGCTTATAAGGCCATCAAGTCCAACCCCTGCTTGAGGCAGGAATCCAAGTCAAAGCAGATCTGACAGATGTTTATCTGATTTTCTCCTGAAGGCCTCCAGCACTGGAGTGCTCACAACCTCCTGAGATCATGGGTTCCACTGTCATACTGCTCTAACAGTTAATAACTTTTTTTCCTGAGATTCAGCCGAAATCTGGCTTTTTGTAGTTTAAGCCCATTATTATGTGGTAGTCCAATAAGGAAACAGGTGGTAGATCTGGACCAGGGATCAGAATATGAGGGGACCGAAACAGTTAAGGTTAGGGATGGGAATCTCACCGTCCCCTGCCCTTGCCGAGAAAGAGAGGGGGGGAAATCCTTCTTTTCTCTCTGCAGCAAGACGTCCCCCTTCTCTCAGGATTCGGGGGTCCCAGCCACCGTAGATTAACTCTACACGGTCCCCCAGATTACAACCCCTAGATTCCCCCATCTTTCTATTCCTTCAGATCAGGAGAGATGCTGCTAGAAGCCTGTCCGTGAAGCCCTGATACAGAGTAAAGTCTAGCCCTCTTCAGGAAACCTGCTAAAGTTCTCAGTGCCCCTTCAAGGGGGTCCCACAAGCCATCTAAGATGACATTTCCCAATCTTGGACCCTCCAGATATTGTTGGACTGCAACTCCTACCCACCCCCAGCCAGTTCAGCCTATGGTGGGGGACGATGGGCATTCTGGTCCCATCCTCTGGGAACCCAAATGAGGGAACCACTGTTTCCAGTCCGTTACCTTCTCGTCAACAGCCATCCAGGAGATGGTTTTTAGGATGCCCACAGTAAGTGGTAGTCTGCTCCTGAACATGGAGGCCCCATTTTGCCCCTCATGGAATGGCGAACCAGCCTTGATAGATCTTCCTGCCTTATTTTTTGCATCTTCTAAAGCCTGAAAGAGTTTAAGCCATATACACGTCTTTCCACAGTTGGGACCTATGTATAAAATCCACAACGGTGCCGTCTCTCCGACAAGACAGGCATCACCTTACTGTTTAAAGTGCACGGTCTTCAGATCAGAGTCCTTAACACAAGGGTGTCCATTAGGCCCACAAAAGGACACAAACATGAAAATGTTGTCCTTCTTTTTCTCCATATACGAAGCTGATCTCTGCCTTTCATCCGTTTTCTAGTTAATAATTAAAACAGGTTCTTCCTAACACTTCATTTGCTGACACGAGCACCTTCGGGTCCCCCAACCCTGAACCACAAAAATTCAAATAGCTTTGGGGTGGGGGAATTGTTTACCTTTTTTTTTTTAAATGTTCAAAAAGTGCCCTTGAGCCCTTTAAGCAATTCAGGGGCAATAATGCCATCCATCAAAGGCGCCCCAGGGGCCCCTAATTATTTTTAATGGCCACTAGAGGGTGCAAGACATCTTTTGGGGGGCAAAAAACCCCACCCAATAAAAAAAACCACCCCTCTTTTCCCATTTAAGAAAACCCTATTGCCACAGCCTACATAATCATTGGGTTTTAAAACAAATAAGTATCCTAATTAACCTCTTTGGCACAATCACCCCAGGGAGCGTGTCCCTTGGGCTACTAGGAAATCTGTAAAAATGGCTTTCGGGGGGAGGCGCTCAGATGACCCAGGCTTGCCCATTATCAGTGCCTGTATTTATGCAAAACTTCAGTGTTCAAGAATTCCTCCTGGAGGCTGACCTGTGGCTCTCGAGAGGTGCTGAACCACAACTCCCATGAGGCACAGCCAGGGGATGCTGGCTGGGATGATGGGGGTTGTAGTCCTGCCCACTGAGGAGGATGCCAGGTTTGGGGGAGTGTGTGGGCCAAACTCCATTAGCCACCACTCACGTTCATAAGCAGTCAGAAATCCACTCAGGAGCCTAGCCAAAAGACAGAGAAGCTGGCCGGGTTTTGTTTAATTCCAGATCTTATTCACTCCCGAAGCCTTTGGCAACCCACCCAGAGTGAAAAATGGATGGATAATTCCCATTCTTCCAAGCAGACGTTTACCTTTTGGGCAATTAATTGGATTTAACTGTGTCCAGGCCGGGTAATCTTCCCCTCCCCAGCCCTCCTCTTCCTCCATCACCTCGGTCCCTCCATCTTCCCCACGCAAGGTATATATAAACGATTTAGCATGCTTGCCCTAATCTGAGCATGAAGGAGTTGACTTATTTCGGCATTAAAGAGCAGGTGTTTGTTGCAATGTCGACACACTGCACGAGAAGCCAATCCCAAACACAAGACACGACACCTACTCCGGACGCTGTGATTCAGTCCGTAAAAGAAGAGCCAGCTATTTCAGACTTTTGTTTCCTAACAGATAATCTTGTTTTAACGGGAGGGAGAGACATACAGGGTGGGAGGATGAGCTGCAAACGGCCCTGGGCCACAGCCTGGAACCAATGGGACAATGCCAATGGGACAAAAGAATTGTTTTCTCTTGACTTGAACAGCTTCAAGTTCCCAGGAGTCGTCCACCCCTTTTTCTCATTAAAAAGATAAAGGTTCCCCTTGACATTGAGTCCACTCGTGTCCGACTTTAGGGGTCAGTGGTCATCCCTGTCTCCAAACCGTAGAGCCAGCGTTTTGTCCGAAGACAGTTTCCGTGGTCACGTGGCCAGCCCGATTAGACACGGAATGCCGTGACCTTCCCATCGAGGTGGTACCTATTTATCCACTCGCATTTTTACATGCTTTCAAACAGCTAGGTTGGCAGGAGCTGGGACAAGCGATGGGAGCTCTCTCCATCGCGTGGATTCGATCTTACGATGGCTGGTCTTCTGACCTTGCAGCCCAGAGGCTTCTGTGGTTTAACCCGCAGCGCCACCATATCCCACTTTTTCTCATTAACTGGCACTTAATTCAATAACTCCCTCTGATACATTAGAATGAGAAAGAACAAAAACCATATTTGGTCCGCCTTCCTTAAGAAAACAAATAGGTTTTTAAAAATCTCCTTGCAACCTCTTCTTTCCCATTCCCTCTAAGACGAAGCTTTCAACGTTCTTATTTGTTCTACAAGGTACAGTGTATCAATGTAGCCATAATATGCTTTTCTTTTTAAAAAAAAACCCTTTTGCTTCCTCTTTCTCCCCCTCAGTGGAGGAACAGAGGAAGTTTTCAATTTCCCAATATCATGAAGTCACTAAACTCTCCTCTTAGGCCACTTAACAATAGTGGGACATTGAAAGCACAAGGTCCATGGGCTCGTCGTCTCAAGATTAGACTACTGCAATGCTCTCTATGTGGGGCGGCCCCTGAGGCTGCTACGGAGGCTTCAACAGGTCCAGAACATAGTGGCCAGACTACCAAATGGTGTAGAGAAATATCAATGTGTCTCCCCCACTTTGGCCAACCTGTGCTTGTCTTCCCATCGATTCCTGGCTCTTGTGCTTGAATGCCTGCACAAAGAGAGGTTTTTGAGGAGTGCCCCACGCACATTGTTGTCACTGCTGAAGGAAGAGGAGGAGGCTGCTTTCTCAAGCTTTCTGAGCTCTGAGGAAACGCTGCACGAGACCCACAGAAGGATGCTTGCTCCAGCTCTTTTTTCGCTGCTGCCAACAAACGAAAGAGGCCAAAATGTGCATTTACGTGTTTTGCATGGGAAGCACAAGCGTCCCTCCCTGTCGTGAAATTTGCAAAGCTGTGCACTTCTGCCCAAAGGCAGGTGCGGGGTTAACTGCGACCAGGGGAGACACCTTTCCCCCAAGGGAATGGGGCCGTGGCAGGCGAGGGCTGCCTCTTCCCCCCCCCCCCAGAGCCCCACACAGGCCATGCCTGGAGAGAGGCGAGGAAATGTCATTTTTTAAAAACGATGGCAGGGTAGAAGTTATATGCTTCGCATGTGAAGAATTTGCATGCAAAAGGAGAAGTTGATCAGAAGTTTCCCAGAGACCCAGGAACTAGGCAAACAAGATTTGGGAATACCTCAGGCATGTCAGTCCAGCAAACCTCAGCAGCAAAGTCCCAAGACAGGCCGGGCCTCCACGTTCAAGAACTGATAAACGCTGACAATTTCTTTTTTTGGGGGGGGGGGGACATTCACCTCTCAGGGCCAATTCACATGACAATTATAATCTCTTTGATCGCAGCCAACGAAGAAGTCCTTGCACCCACGTACACAAGAGCCAAGACATGTAAACTCTGTTGGATTTGAAGACAGGGAACTGATTTTTTTTGGGGGGGGGGGACAACGAATCCCAGAATTTGCTCCATCAGCAGGCCAGTGGATGTAGAGACTGGCAAAATGCGGGGAGGAGCGGTTGAAGAAAGGGGACCCCTCCAAATTTTCACTCCACCTCCTGCTTCCCACAGAGAACCCCAGCAAGCAAGAAATGAGGGTAATATATCTCTCACATTGATGGGGTGAAAACACCATGAGTTTCTCTGGGAGAACCAATACAGTGGTGCATCGCTAGGCGATGATAATCCATTCCACTGAAATCGCTGTTTAGCGAAATCACTGTCTAGCAAAAAGCATTTCCCCACTGGAAACCTGTTTAATGCGTTCCAATGGGGAAGAATCATCGTTGTCTAGTGAAGATCGGCCATAGGAAAGCCGCTTTGCAAACCACTGATCAGCTGTTTAAATCGCTGTCTTGCGAAGCTTAGGTCCCGAAAACACCTGTTTTGCAAGCGCGGAAGAAGCTGTCAAAATCGTCGTCTAGCGAAAATCGGTTTGCGAACCAGGGACCAAACATTTTCCAGTGAAATTCTCCCATAGGAATGACTGTTTTGCGAATCACTATAGCGATCACAAAACGTCAATGTCTAGCGAAAAAACTGTCATGCGGGGTAACTGTCTAGCGAGGCACCACTGTAGTTTGAACCAAGATCTCCCGAATCTTAATCCCTTACTGTATCCACTATACCGCTGCATTATTCGGGTGGTATATAAGTTTAATAAATACATAAATAAATAAAACTAAATAAACACTGGGTACCCAGTGTTTATTTAGTTTTCTATTTATATTTATTTATTTATATTTTTATATTTATTTATTTGTTTTTATATTTATTTTTACCCGGGAGGCAGTGTAAGATAGGAGGGCCTGGCGTGCTCTGGTCCATGGGGTCACGAAGAGTCGGACACGACTAAATTACGACAACGGGTACCCATTTAATGGTATACTGCCTCTGAAGGTGGAGGTTCCACTAAACGAGCATGGCAGGAGCCACAGGTAAACCATTTTGACCTGTACGGATGTTTCAACGCCCCTTTGAGAGCTGCCTGACCCTGTGACCGCCTTGCCTTCCTGCTGCTGTGATTTCTGTAAGTTCTATTTATGCTCCATGTGCAGATATTTTTCCTTCTGTCCAAGCTGTTTGTCTGTCCCGCCGGTCCTTCCATGAGCCCGAGGTGGAGGGTGTGACTTACTCCTATCACAACAGTCCTAGGAAGTAGACCAAGTGGCGAGAGGCGATGACAGGGCAAAAGTCAACCCAGTGAGTGAATGAGAGACAGCCAATGAGTTTCATGGCTCAATGAGGACTAGTACAGTACTTTGATCTTCCAAGTCTCAGTCCAGTGCTCTGAAAACCCTGGAGCCCGTGATCATCCCCGGGATTTAGAGGTTCAAAGAAAGGAAAAGCCTTCTGAATCCTCGGATAGGGAATTCCTTGTAAGGCTGCTGCCCAGGACAGAAACGAAGAGCAGAACCTGTTGTGCAAACATCAGAGGCCTTTCAGGGAAGAACAGGACAAAAATGAACCTTTATGGGCACATTTTGAAAATATAGTAATAAACTTTATGGTATGCGCATTTCGATTATGGCCCACGTAGGCCTGGAGCGACACGATTTTTCCTCCGAGCCTTTTGTTGGCCTTCATCATCGCTGAAGTCTCTTCCACGCAGATCAGAGGGCTCTTCTGAAGGGCCCTCCGGCAGATCGCAGGGCAGAGAAGCGCAGGAAGATGGAAAGCGTCTCCCAACAAAAGACATCTGGGTTTTTTTTAAAAAAAATCCATATACCCAGAAAACCAGGTGTTGGGCAAACCTCAATGCCTGTAGCCTGCCATTTCCCCTGAACTGGTAGTTTTTCGGTCTGTTTACAATCATTTCTAGGGTGATTGGTTGGTTGGTTGGTTGGTTGGTTGGTTGGTTGGTTGGTTGGTTGGTTGGTTGGTTGGTTGGTTGGTTGGTTGGTTAAAATACATTTAAAATCCAAAGATGGCTGGATAGCTCAGAGGTTGGGAGTTTGATTCCCCACTGGGCCTCCTGAGAGTTATTGTTGTTCAAAAACACCAAGCACAGTCAAAATTATTTTAAAAATTGACTGGTATTATATAACAAATACATGAGTTAACCAAAAACCTAAGTATCTGTTAAATATCAGCGCAGGGTGTAGGGCATTCCTAATATTGTCATTTTTTGTAGCTCCGATGGTGTGATTTCTGAGATCTGCAACTGCTTATAAAATTGTGTGAAGTTTCTTGATATTGTTCCCAAAGCCCCGATGACTACGAGGACTGCTGAAATGTGTTTCTTCCGGAGGCCAGAGGTTTCTATGGCCAGGCCTCTGTACTGTACTTTCAAGTTTGCCACTGCTAGAACATGAAGAAGAGCAAAACAGTTTTGTCCAGCCCCGGTTTTAGAACCCAGGAGCTTCATGGCTCAGTGAGGACTAGCACCTTGATTGACCGAGTCCCAGTCCAGTGCTACTTTGACTGACCTGCTTTGGACTACAGCTCCCATAATCCTGCACCCAGCCTTGGGGAGCCCTGGAGGTTTGGGGAATTATACTTCTTTTTTTTAATTGCAAAAGCTTCTGCCCATGTTGATAGTATTCATTCCTTGTGATGGGCCTGTCTGCCTGTGGGCATTTTCCCACAAGCATACTCTTTGGTGTGTTTCTCTGGATCCGTACATAAGACTCAAACGGGCTAAATTCCAAGATGGAACCTCCTTCGGCTCAAGGACTAACTCAAGCCAGCGATTCCAAAGAAAGCAAGATGAGGAAGCAAACGGGTATCTATTGACCCAAAGAGACTATAGCTTTTGCCCCCCTGGCTGCCAAATTCTATGGTATTGCATAAGAAGAAGCTATAATATCTGTTGCTCATGTTTTACAACACAGTTGTTCATTCTTTTATTGCATGTCCCTGCCCTAGCACAAAAGGATGTAGTCTTAAACAGAAAATCTGATCTGGAAAGGCTGGAGGGTGCTACTGTAAAATATAAACAAGTGGGCCATAAAATCCAGGTGCCTTGTTTGGTAAGCAACAGCCACAAACCTCTAAATATAGCAGAAACTTTCAGAGCTCTGAAGGAAAGTCCCTGCCTTTTTTTGAGATCCATTGCAGCTCCCCCACCCCTAAAATTCAGAAGGGTACAGCTTGTAAGAGTGGAGACAGTAATTTAGCTATTGCAGCTAACGGGTATTATCATTACAGCTTTATGTTCTGTAAATGTCTCTAATCCTTTTAAAGGTACCTAGGGCTGTGGCGGTCATTGCTGCATCTTGTGGCAGTGAGTTCCGTAAGCTAACTATGCACTGTCTAAAGAAAAGAGTTCCTTTGGCTGGTCTTGAATCCACTGCTAGTAGGTTTCAGCCGTTGACCGAGAGTGCCGTGATAGAGGGAGAAAAAATATTCATTCAGAGCTTGGAAAAGTTAACCTTTTTATACTCCAGCTCCCAGAATTCCCTGGGGTTGGAGGGGTCAGCCTTTGGGTCACCTCAGCACCCAGGGGCTGGGGCGTCCAGCCCTGTCCTAAGCACACTATATCCAGTGAAATCAGAATTTCTTTCAAGGCATAAAAAGGATTGAGAGATAACTAACCTCCACTAAATAATCTCGATTAGGCTCTTTAAGGACATTTCTACAGTTATTAATTATTTGCCTATAGGATTCCACAAGTACTAAATGCTACTGTGTAAAAAAGACCACTGGGTCTGTTTGAAGACTGGATGGAGAAACTATTCGTCTCTAATAGCCATAATCCTGTCGCTTAGTTATGCCTGTGGAAGGCAAAGGCTACCACTCACAGCACATTCCTGCTGATAATTAATGAATCCCTGCTTAGATCTTCAGGCACATGCAGGTCTGCTCACTTCACTCCAGCTGCAAAAAAATCCTACAGGAGACTCACTAACTGCCAGCTAGGAGATATACCATTTGCACTCCACAGGCATAACTAAGCGACAGGATTCTGGCCACTATCTGTAGTTTTTTTTATATGCAAATATTCTGTGTGCAGATGCAGGCATATACATACACACACACTGAACCAACAATGCAACCTCTGGCATACATAAAATATTGTGTCCCGGTTCTCACAGATTGTTGTGCATTGTGTATTCATTGTTGTCATGTGTCACTTTGAAGACCCCAGACTTAAGCATGACAGAGGTCTCACTGACAAGGCACTATCAACTAGACTGTAAGTATAGTTCACATAAATGATCTCACTGGTGCTCCTTCCTTGGTTACTGGAGACCAAAGACCGAGAGCATCTACACTCTTGTGTAAATGAGTGTGAAAAGCTGGACAGTGAAGAAAGCTGATGGGGGGGGGATGAATTTGTTTGAAATGTGGCGCTGGCGGCGAGCGTGACGGATACCCTGGCTTGCCAGAGAGATGACCCAGTGGGGCCTAGAGCAAATCAAGTCATGATCAATGATTTGCAGAAGCAAAAAAAAATTGTCAAAACTAAAGCTGTTCTACTTTGGGTTACACTGTGAGAAGACAGGATTCTCTGGAAAAGACAGTCATGCTGAGAAAGGAGAAAGGCAGCAGGAAAAGAGGAAGACTAAGTATGAGAGGGATTGACTCCCTAACAGAAACCACAGGCTTGGGCTGAGCAGGACTGTTGAGGGAAGCTGGAGATCACTCATTTATGGGATCACCACAACTCTGAGGTGACTTAACAGCACATCACAACAACAGCATTCCAAATCAAGTCTGGTGGAGTTTGGGTGGCATTCGTTTTCTAGGAAATATGACTATTTTGATTTCAAGATTTAACATTCAGTTAAATGTTCTAGAGGGAACTGTTTGGTTGTAAATTTGAAAAATGTTTCATCAAATTAAAATCACAGAGGTGAAAGACTGACCTGAAGTGTCTCGGCCTTGGTAATTCTGACCCATGATCTGCTCTCTCACCTAGAAAGCCCACAAGGGTTTGTTGTTGTTGTTTAGTCGTTCAGTCGTGTCCGTCTCTTCGTGGCCCCATGGACCAGAGCACACCAGGCCCTCCTGTCTTCCACAGCCTCCCGGAGTTGGGTCCAATTCATGTTGGTCGCTTCGATGACCCTGTCCAGCCATCTCATCCTTGGTCATCCCCTTCTCCTCTTGCCGTCACACTTTCCCAACATCAGGGTCTTTTCCAGGGAGTCTTCTCTTCTCATGAGATGGCCAAAGGATTGGAGCCTCAGCTTCAGGATCTGTCCTTCCAGTGAGCACTCAGGGTTGATTTCCTTTAGAATGGATAGTTTTGTTCTCCTTGCAGTCCAGGGGACTCTCAAGAGTCTCCTCCAGCACCACAATTCAAAAGCATCAATTCTTCGGTGGTCATCCTTCTTTATGGTCTAGCTGTCATTTCCATACATCGCTACAGGAAAAAACATCGTTTTGACGATGTGGACCTTTGTCGGCAAGGTGATGTCTCTGCTTTTTGAGATGCTGTCGAGGTTTGTCATCGCTTTCCTCCCAAGAAGCAGGCGTCTTTTAATTTCGTGGCTGCTGTCACCATCTGCAGTGATCATGGAGCCCAAGAAAGTAAAATCTGTCACTGCCTGTCACTCTGTCACAAGAGTTTAGGACCTAAATGTTCCCTATATCACAAAGCTTTGTAAAGGGAGGATTCGCTCCATGTCTTCCCATGCGGCACCGATATTTAACAATCCATTATGTGGGGCATGGGGACATCATCACTCTCAGCCCCAGCTCCTCACTGGGGATGGGCTCTCCCATTAGAGGCTCACTGGGCAGCAACACTAATCTCATTTGGGCACTAAATTAAAAGATGGTTCTTCATTATAGCCTCCGGCTATAAAAGGTTCTAACTGTAATAGACTTTATCGCTGTTGGCTTCTGTGGTTTAAATAGTTTAAAGGGTTTCAAACTATGACCAATTTAAAATGCTTCTAATGCCTGATTCAGGACCATTGAACTGTGGCAGTTAAAGACAAGGGAGTGTTTGTAATTAAAAATTATTAAACAAGAAAAACAACTATTACTAGTATTTACCTAAAAGGAAAAGAGGGTTTGGGGAATTTTCCACTGTTTGGCAGGCTGCTAGTGAACGGAACAGAGCAAGAAATGGAATGCAAAAGTGACTGGAATAAATATGGAAAGATATATTAGAATCATAGAAAAGTGAACTTGGAAGGGGCCTACAAAGGCCATCAAGTCCAACCCCCTGCTCAATGCAGGAATGCTGTCAAAGCATATCTGCCAAGTGTTGATCGAGAACAGATCTTGCCCCTCCTATGTATGACAGCTTTTCAAATATAGTGGTGCCTCGCAAGATGGGGGCTCCGTTTAACGACGAATCTGCATTACGACGAGGTTTTTGCAATTGCAAAAGCTATTGCAAAACGACATTTTGAATGGGGGAATTTCATTGTGCTATGATCCGTTCCCTGTTTTGGAACCAATTTTCGCTTCCCGACGATCAAAACAGCTGATCGTTGGGTTTTCAAAATGGCCACCTGGTGTTCAAAATAGCTCCCTGCTGTGTTTAGGAGCCATTTTTCGCTGCACAGCACCCGAAAATGGCCGCCCCTATGGAGGATCTTCACTAGACGATGAGTTCTTAGCCGATTGGAACGCATTAACCAGGTTTTAATGCGTTTCAATGGCTTTTTTATTTTCGCTTTACGACATTTTCGTTCTACAGCGATTTTGCTGGAACGAATTAACGTCATATTGCGAGGCACCACTTTATTTGAAAAGTACTATCATATCACCTCTCAGTCTCCTTTTCTCAAGATTAAACATGGCCAATTCTTTCAGCCTTTCCTCCTAAGGCTTGGTTTCCAGCCTCCTGATCATCCTTGTCACCCTACTCTGAACTTGTTCCAATTTGTCAGCATCCTTCTTGAACTGCGGTGTCCAGAACTGGACACAATCCTCAAGGTGAGGCCTAACCAGTGCTGAATAGAGGGGGACCAGCACCTCGCGGGATTTGGAAACTATGCTCTCCGATCTCCCCTCAGCTCTCCTTTCTGAAGGCTAAACGTCTACACTAGTACCTCAGGCAGTCAGAGTAGCCCAAAGACATGGAGAATCATGTCATATCTTTTTGTTAAGTGCCAACAGATCACTTCTGACTTCTAGTGACCCTATGAATTAATAACTTTGAGAAGAAGCTGTCATCAACAGCCCTGCTCAGTCTTGCCACTGAAAAGCCATGGCTTCCTATATTGAGTTGACCCATCTCATGCTAGATCTCCCTCTTTTCTTACTTGCTCTTACTTTTCCCAGCCGCCTAGAGTGGTCTTAAGTGACTAGATAGGCGGGATATAAAATAAATAAATAAATAAATAAATAAATTACTGTCCTCTTCAGGAAATCGTATTTTCTCATGATACGTTCCGAGCACAACAGCTGCAATTAATCCTCTTAACGTCACATGAGAATCCTGTTTTTATTTTATCTAGGACCCACTTAAGTTTTCTTTCTGACGACGTGTAGTAGCCATAAAGCTCTCCTCTAAAATCTCATTTAAAAATGTATAATTTTACCGCTCATCAGTTTTCTTCACTGTCCAGCTTTCGCATTCATGCTTGGTCATCAGGAATACCATAATATGGATCATCCTAGCTTTGATCTACCAAAACACATCCTTACACCTGGAGATCTTTTCATGTTGCTTCATAGCTGTCTTTCTGAGTCTCCTTCCGATTTCTCGGTTGCATTCTCCATACGGAGTGAGGATGCACGAAATTAGTGACTTTGAAAGGACAGACCTTTGTATCTTCAGTTACTCTGCATGACGTGAAATCCTGGACTTTAACACAGGTCATCAGAAGGGTGTAGACTTGTGATTTTTGCACTAGCATTTCCAGAATTTCAAATCAGTGCAGCTGTGGAGAATTCTGAGAGTTGCGGTTCAAAAACACAAACCAATATATCCCCAGAAACCACTATTTTAAAAAGGTAAGAAGAATTTGAACTGTGATTCTATTGCAAAATGCTGAGAATTTCAAGGGTCAAGAGGACCAGAGTAGACGCTCTAAAATGATAAAAAGGCAGGGAAATCGGACCCATAGAGCACCCTGAGTTCTTGGAAGGAAAGATAATCCAAACACAATAACAATGTTTTGGGGAATTCCAAGTGTGGGGTATACAGTGGTGTCTTGCATAGCGAGTTTAATCCGTTCCGGATTAACCTTCGCTATGCTGAAGCATCGTTGAACGGGGCAGGGATTTCCATTGGAACGCATTAAACATGGTTTAATGCGTTCCAAATGGGCCAAATCCCGTTCAGCGAAGCTTCTTAATGGCCGGCAGCCATTTTCGCGCCCTCACCTCGCTTAATGAGGGCGTGAAAACGCTGCGCATGGCCATTTTGGGCCATTTCCGGGCTTCCGGCGGCCATTTTGGCCGCCGAACAGCTGATCGTTGGGCTTACCGGTCTTCGCAAAGCGAATTTAGCCCTATTAGAAAAACGTTGAGCGATCGCATTAGCGATCCGAAAAAACGGATCGCTATGCAATTTCATCGTTATGCGGTGCGCTCGTTAAGCGAGGCACCACTGTATTTTGGTAAAGCCCAGACCAAGCTGCCTAATGTGCCCAGTGAAACAGACTTGTGCTCTACAGTAGTGCCCAAACTTGGGTCCCCAGATGTTCTCGGACTAAAACTCCCAGAAGCCTTCACCACTAGCTTTGCGGGCCAGGATTTCTGGGAGATGAAGTCCAAGAACTTCCGAGGACCCAAAGTTAGGCACCAGTGCCCTAAAGCATCCCAGAATCCTACCCACTTAAACCCAACTCACTGAGTCTTGTTTCTTGTAACAGGCTGTCATGACATGATGAAAGAGAACATGGTGACCTGTGAGGGCAGACACTGCATCCACAGGGAAACAGGGGGGCAAAACACATTTCTCTCTTAGAATGGCTTTCCCTAATGACCAGAAAGAGTTCTAGCAGCCTTTCCCCATTGTGAATTATGAGCCTGCTGCTAGAGCGAACCCTGAAGTCCGGGCCAGTTGTTCACAAAAAAGGACACAGACAACCCATCCGGTGCTTCTGTTTTTAACACGCCGTGCAACAAAGTAGCCTTCTTTGTCATTTCGGTTTTCTGGCAAGCGCAAAGATCCATCCCCAGGACCAACCGGATAAAAGCTTTGCCCTTTTTATGACAAGGAGAAAAACATTCCCACGTTCTCACCTCACAACCAATGCCACTCCAGAATCCTCGGTGATATCCCTGGGTTCTTTTCTTTTTTTTAAGCAAAAAGCCAAGTTTTCTTTGCAAACCAATCTTATTGGAAGGGGCTTCGCAAAGGCTGAGAGAGAGAGAAATAGAAAGAGAGATTCAACTGCCCCCCCCCCTTTCTTGTTGGAACCGAGGGCCTCCATTTGGCTAGTGCTTTTCCGAGGCGACCAGCTCCCGAAGAAGCCCATCCACTTTCGCAGGAGCAGCCGAGGGCAGCCGCCCACCAACCGGGCCGAGGGGTTATCAGGGGAAATGTGTGTAATTGCCCTGTCAAACCGCTAAAGGGCTCTCTCCCCTTTGGCCTCCACCCCTTCAAAATGAAATTCCTTCTCTGGCATGGTTATGCCTGATATGCAGGCATCAAAGAGGAGGCAGCAGGTCACCAAAGCTGGCCCCCAGGAGGGGTGTGTGTGTGTGTGTGTGTGTGCGTGCCTCCACCTTTTAAAGAGAGGGAGGAAGGCGCTCCATCCAGAGACAAAGAGGTCGGTAGGGGGTGGGAGGAAGAAGGGAGCCTCTTCTCGGAGAAGGGCAAGCCCGGCGTTTGGGGTTTTTTTCCCCTAGAAGTGCCACAAGCAAATGATATTGGGATGGAGAGGCTGCCAGGCGAACCAGCCCAATTCCCTTTGATTCGTGGGGAAAAATATTTACAGGGCACCCAATATCCCGCTAATGCAGGAAGGGTCACAGATTTCCCGTGCTTTAATGCAGTATAAAACAGCTCAAAACCCTATAGAGGAACAGTCAAACGACACAAAACGCACACCCAGAAGTGACGTGGGCCTAAGCAGGCATGGGCTTTCTTTTGGCGCTCCCATACAACTGCGTTGCAACAGCGCTAGCGATACCAGAGATCGTGACGGATGCCAAATCGGCTGAGGCGTGCGCCGAATTTAACTAGAACGCGAATACAGAGCTTCATGTTGTCTTCCGTGTTTAAGGTTCAATCTGTCCTCCAGGGCTGGTCCTCGAGGGGTCTCCTCTCCTTTCGTGTGGATCCTTTCTTATGAAGCCCTAAACAGTTTGGGGCAGTTTGGCTTCTTTCCAGTGAGAACTGCCCATCCTACTTGCTCATTGGAAGCTGGGCATCTGAAGATGCTGACACCGAGGGGGTGGGGACTAGGAACCGGGCCTTATCGGTGGTTGCTCCTCAACTTTGGACCCAACGTCCTCTTGCTCTCCACCTGGTTTCTCCTTCACGGGTCACTTTCCAAAAGCCTTAAAAAACTTAGCTGTTTAGACAGGCTTTGTTTCAATCCATCAACAGAACCCAATGAACCTACTCACCATTAAGGTTGGATTGAAGCGTTTCAATGTTTTTGGTATGTTATGATGTTTTGTTATGCTAGTATTTGCTTTTTATGTTAATGCTGATGCTTTGGTTTATTGTGCAGGCTAGACGTTTTGCTTAGTGTTTACTGTTTATTGTTTGCAAACTGCTCTGAGTGGCCTCTGGTGAGATGGGCGGTATATAAATAAAAAGCAGAGACATCATCTTGCCGACAAAGGTCTGCATCATCAAAGCTATGGTTTTTCCAGTAGTGATGTATGGAAGTGAGAGCTGGACCATCAAGAAGGCTGACCGCCGAAGAATTGACGCTTTTGAATTGTGGTGCTGGAGGAGGCTCTTGAGAGTCCCCTGGACTGCAAGGAGAACAAACCTATCCATTCTAAAAGAAATCAACCCTGAGTGCGCACTGGAAGGACAGATCCTGAAGCTGAGGCTCCAGTATTTTGGCCATCTGATGAGAAGAGAAGACTCCCTAGAAAAGACCTTAATGTTGGGAAAGTGTGAAGGCAGGAGGAGAAGGGGATGACAGAGGACAAGATGGATGGACAGTGTCTTTGAAGCTAACAACATGAGTTTGATCCAACTCTGGGAGGCAGTGGAAGACAGGAGGCCGGCCTGGCGTGCTCTGGTCCATGGGGTCACGCAGAGTCGGACACGGCTTAACGACTAAACCACAACAACATATAAATAAAATAAAATCTGTGCCTTTAAATTGGACATGGACAGGAGATGACCTCCAACAGAGGATGTGTTTGAACCAAGGCCTTCCCATGTAAAACGTGAGGTTCAGCCACCCTAGCTAGCCCTCAGAGAATGGAGTTGTGGGGAACAACAAGGTGACTCTTGACTCCATTGATCCTGGAGAACAGGAACCAGCCCAAAATGCAAATACTGGTTTGTGTCTGGGGAAACAGGGATGATAAATCGAATCCGGTAGATCCGTGGGCAGAAGATTGGCCAGAAAATCCAGTAGAGTCAGATTTTGTTCTACAAGGGAGTTGTTCTTTCTTTCTTTTTTTTAAGAGGACGAGTCAAGTGGAAGTTTGAAGGATACAGTGAGAACACGAGGACACTTTGAGGGTGGAACGCAGCCTGGAAAAGTCAGTGAAGATGCTGGGTTGGCTTAAAAAGTAGAGAGAAGGTAACCAACCAAGGCAGGAAGACGTCTGTGTCAAAGGTGGACGGGAGAGGTTCTCATGCGAAAACTTTGCAGAGTCCTCCACTGACCAAACGGAGATAAGCATGTAAGACTCGGGGAAACAACAAGAGATGCTGGAAGCCACCCTGTGATGGGGACATCAACCAGCCTTCCGTGTCCTGCTGCTTTTTCTATGGGGTGGACCATAATCCCCATCAAACCCAACCACAGTGATCAATGGTCATTATAGTCAAAGATACCTGGAAGCTGCCAGATAAAGGAAGGCTAGTGGATGATAAGATCCCCAGTGTGGTGTAGTGGATAAGAGTGATGCACTAAGACTCGAGAACAGGGTTCAAATCCCCACTTGGCCATGGAATCGGACTGGGAGAAACCACTCCTTAAATATCTCACTTATCTTGAGAAATCCTATTTGGGTCACTAAAAGTTAGTTCTGATTTAGAACACACACACACACACACACACACACACACACACACAAGGTGGATGATTTCACAGCACAAGTAACAGATGGTGGCAGTAGCTGACGATGATGATATTAAAATATTTCTATCCTGTCTTTCTGCTAACAAAAGGCATTCAGAAGTGTTCACAAGAACCACACAGTGCCCTAAAGGACTACCAAAATTTTGGCATAAGTTTCATGAACCGCAGTCACAAAAGCATAGGCCAGACAAAATAGGGGGCCACAAGGCTCTGCCATTTCTGCTGTAGCAGGCTACAGAGTAACACAGCTCTTTAGGGGAACACAGCCATTAACATATCGGCAAAAGGATAGCTAAGACAATATCAGCAGCAGAATGAGCAATTTAATTATGCATTTATTTGAGCCACTTTCCTGCACTTACCATCTCTGGCTGGATAGCTCAGTGGCAGCACAGAAGTTGCTCGTGCAGAAAATCCAGGTTCTGTTAAAAGCAGTTTTAAGGCTTTTTTTAAATGGAACCCTAACGTTTCAACTGATCTCCATCTCTTTACCAGTGATCCCCAAGTCCAACAGGAGATTGCAGGAGGGCCAGAACGGTCCATTTGAAATGGGAAGATGCTTTTGTCTACTGGGGGACCCTTAACCAGTTGCCTTTTTCAAGTAGGTAAATGCAGTTCACGGACAGTTAGGGTAAATCCGCCAGACCAAATATCTGGCTGGCCAAATAAACATTGGGGGCCATTCCTTGAAATGTATGTGGAGAAACCAGAGAGAGAGAGAGAGAGAGAGAGAGAGAGAGAGAGAATGCATTAGTCAGAGAGAGATGTAGAAGTCTACGTTCTACACCATTGCTCAGAATACAAGCAGACTCTTCTTGGTTAATGGCACCGTGTTGGTGTGAAGGCATGGTTAACGATGTCATATTGGTGTGATTTGCATACAACAGCATATGCAGCAGGTAAATTGTTTTGATCATTTGATGGGAGTTACAAGACATCTCATTCCGGCGTCTGACTTAAGCGTAGAGGACAGTGACCAGGTGATCATGGCACCTGCTTCTGCGTCAACTGCCCAGGTGCAACTCACTGTGGATGATGGTCCCCTGATGGCCTGTTTTCAGGCTTTCCTGTTTCCTGAGCTTCACACACCTGGGGAAGATGGGTGGGGGTTCATTTTCCCTTTTGGTCATTCAAGGGCTTTTGGGGCGGGGCTTGGAGGTCAAGACCCGTTAGCTTTACAAAAGACCCGATCCTGGTAGAGGTGAAAAATGCTGGAACCGATTTCATGATGTAGATCAACACAGTGATCAGATGCCTCCTAGGCTATGGTAACCATCATCATTGAGCTTCTAAATCTAGAAAGCTTGGCCTGTGTTTAGCATGAACCAACCACTGCACCTTACAATGGGACCTACATGATAAATGGAGATAAACTTGAAAAAGGAGAGCCTTCAACCTTTAAAAACTTTTGAAATTATGGTGATTCTATTTATTTCTTCATTCCTTTTTGCATACTTTAGTGGATAATAAGCATACCCAAAGCAGGGTATAGACAGAAAGAGCCATTTCACTTTTTGAAAAATGAAAGGACAAAGGAAGTGACGGGCCGGGGGAGATGGCTGGGCACGAGGCCCACCTATTAGATCCGTCTGACCAACTTCAGAGCTTGACGGCAGGAAACTCCCCTCCAGAAATCTTCTTGCAAGATTCAACCCCTCACATGTTGGACTTGTCTTCCATTCCTGTTCTGTGTTCTCCAGATCTGTACAGATGAAAGAAAGAAAGAAAGAAAGAAAGAAAGAAGAAAGAAAGAAAGAAAAGAAAGAAAGAAAGAAAGAAAGAAAGGAAGGAAGGAAGGAAGGGGAAGGAAGGAAGGAAGGAAGGAAGGAAGAGAAGAAGAGAAAAAGAAAAGAAAGAAAGAAAGGAAAGAAAGAAAGAAAGAGAAAGAAAGAAAGAAAGAAAGAAAGAAAGAAAGAAAGAAAGAAAGAAGCTGGTTGGGAAGGAAGGAAGAAAGAAAGAAAGCAGCCAGTTGAGAAGGAAGGAAGGAAGGAAGGAAGGAAGGAAGGAAGGAAGGAAGGAAGGAAGAAAGAAAGAAAGAAAGAAAGAAAGAAAAGAAAGAAAGAAAGAAAGAAAGAAAGAAAGAAAGAAAGAAAGAAGCTGGTTGGGAAGGAAGGAAGAAAGAAAGAAAGCAGCCAGTTGAGAAGGAAGGAAGGAAGGAAGGAAGGAAGGAAGGAAGGAAGGAAGGAAGGAAGGAAGGAAGGAAGAAAGAAAGAAAGAAAGAAAGAAAGAAAGAAAGAAAGAAAGAAAGAAAAGAAAGAAAGAAAAAGAAAGAAAGAAAGAAAGAAAGAAAGAAAGAAAGAAAGAAAAAGAAATTTGCAGATTTCTGGTCTTTAATTAGAATGTACCCCACACCGCAGACAATGAAAGCGGAAACTCAGCTATCATGACATGAAATCAGGGTCGTACTTCTGTCGCGGCAGCCTCCAGCGTTGACCAAGCCTTATATAACACTGTCATCAACAACCCACAGCCTGTGTCGGGCTGTGATGGTTTGGGACTGCGGAACTGAGGAAAAGTCACAATATGGGTTTGTGCAAGGTGCAGGACTTCAAAGGAGGCTGGTTCGCCTCAAGCTCGCGAGGCACTGATTCCCAACCATGGGTCCCCAGATGTTCTTGGCCCAAAACTCCCAAAATCCTCAAGTCCAAAGTGTTATTATTAACCTAGTTAACCGTTACTCCCTCTCTTGTAACAAGGGTTTAATTGTTGCCTTTCCAAGAGTAACACAGTAAGCATGATCAACACAATCTTTTTGGTGTGGTTTTCAGTTCTGTTCCAGAACTACATACTAACTCAATGAATAAATAACATCTTTCTAGGAACATTTTAAATCCCGTTTTAGAGGATTTTGAGCAGAGTGTGTTAAATGTCTTGACATCATGTTATAGGCTGCCCCACCTGCCACTGATAAAAGAAAAGTGTAAGGCAAAAGCTATCCAAAGGTAACAAGTAATGTGAATAATGCAAAGCAATGTACAAAAATTAATCGTAAAATAGATGCCGTCGAAACACAGAATCATAGAAAAATGGGAGTCAGAAGGGCCCCGAGGCCATCAATGAGTAATGATTTTGAATTATTTGGGGCCAGGGGTCTGTGACAAGGCTTGTAAGAGTACAGTGTCATGTAGTGAACAGAGTGACAAAGTAACACAGTTGTCAGGAGACCCGAGTTCGAATTCCCAATCAGCCATAGAAACTCTCTAGATAGAAGGTGACCCCAGTGAAAAACCACTCCTTATATATCTCATCTCTGTTGTAAACCACCCAGAGTGGTCCTGGCTGCTGGATGGGTGGTATAGAAATCAAATAAATCATCATCATCATCATCCTATCCCTTAAAAACCCTATGAGGGTCATTGCACAGTGATGGGACTTGATGGCGTACAACACCAACATGCCAACAAATAAAAGTAACTTTCCAGGCTCAGAAATTGCACAAGAAACCAGGTGGCTTTATTTCCACGGGAGGGGGGGGATTGTCTTCCTGGACGGAGCCCTTGGCAAATGGCTTCCAAGCTGACCTCTTTCTTTCTTTCTTTCTTTCTTTCTTTTTCTTTCTTTCTTTCTTTCTTTCTTTCTTTCTTTCTTTCTTTTCTTTCTTTCTTTCTTTTTCTTTCTTTCTTTCTTTCTTTCTTTCTTTCTTTCTTCTTCCTTCCTTCCTTCCTTCCTTCCTTCCTTCCTTCCTTCTTTCTTTCTTTCTTTCTTCTTTCTTTTCTTCTTTCTTCTTTCTTTTCTTTCTTTCTTTCTTTCTTTCTTTCTTTCTTTCTTTCTTTCTTTCTTTCTTTCTTTTTCTTTCTTTCTTTCTTTCTTTCTTTCTTTCTTTCTTTCTTTCTTTCTTTCTTTCTTCCTTCCTTCCTTCCTTCCTTCTTCTTTCTTTCTTTCTTTCTTTCTTTCTTTTTCTTTCTTTCTTTCTTTCTTTCTTTCTTTCTTTCTTTCTTTCTTTCTTTCTTTCTTTCTTTCTTTCTTTCTTTCTTTCTTTTTCTTTCTTTCTTTCTTTCTTTCTTTCTTTCTTTCTTTCTTCCTTCCTTCCTTCCTTCCTTCCTTCCTTCCTTCCTTCCTTCCTTCCTTCCTTCCTTCCTTCCTTCCTTCCTTCCTTCAGCCCAGCCTCGCATTTTAAAAAGCCCCAACAGGCAAGTGGAAACTGACAAAACCGAGCGGGCCGGAGGGAGCAGAAGCCCCATAGAAGGCCTGCTCCAGAACCCACACTGTGCACAGCAGGACAGATGACATGGGGAGAGGAAAAGAGCCCAAACCCCCTCTCTTCCCCCCCACACGCACTTTCTTTTTTTCTGCAAAAAAAGGAGGTTTTTGCAAAGTGCAACGGGGTGTGTGTGTGTGGGTGTTTGTTTTTGCCTTGGGCTCTCATCGCTTCTTTCCACCTGCACTCTCCAGGGAGAGGAGGCTTCTGGCAACCCTTCCCCATCTATTTTTATTGGTTTCAACTAAGCTGCCCTTTTGGAGTCTCGAGAGAGCTCCTCTGAGGAAAAACAACAAGTGCCCCGCCAATTCCCTCCCTCCCCTTCAAAAAGACACACACACACACACACACACACACACACACACACACACACCAAAATAACTCATGCTGAGATAGATAGATAGATAGATAGATAGATAGATAGATAGATAGATAGATAGATAGATAGATAGATAGATAGATAGATAGATAGATAGATAGATAGATAGATAGATAGATAGATAGATAGATAGATAGATAGATAGATAGATAGATAGATAGATAGATAGATAGATAGATAGATAGATAGATAGATAGATAGATAGATAGATAGATAGATAGATATTGACTGGCCAGTTCTTTTTCACCTTTATCATATGAGGAAGGAAGGAAGGAAGGAAGGAAGGAAGGAAGGAAGGAAGGAAGGAAGGAAGGAAGGAAGGAAGGAAGGAAGGAAGGAAGGGGATTTCCTCAGCACGGGCAAGGGTAGCCAATTAAACACAGCAAGCACCTGTGTTGATCCCAACAAAAACAACAAAGCACCTTCTAGCACCTCTTTGGATTTATTTATTTGGTTTCTGGATTTAGGAACTCCAGCCTAATTCTTCAGATGCCTTCTTCAAACTAGCCCGTTGACCATAACACAAACTCCAACATCCACACAGGATAATGCCGGTTTTTAGGGCTCCCCAAAAGGCACAAAGCAACATGCAAACTTTCGAGAGCACAGACACCGGAAACGCTAATTTGCCAGAAGAGTCTATAGAGCGTGCATATGCGCCATGGCCTTGAAGCAGAACAGCGACCGCTACTTGCGATGTTGCTCCCTCTGAAGTCCTAAAATGCCCAACAATGTTCAGTTTTAATTTACCTGTTGAAAACTTAATACCTCTTTATGCAAGCCTTGGTATTATAATTCAACCTACCCTCCGTTTCGTAGGCTGTATGAATACCGTCTTTTGCTGATTTGTATATAAACACATTATATGTTGGGTTTTACTGTCACATATGGCTTTGAAAGCTTCCGCTCTAAGTAGCATATGTCGACACAGTGCAATGCTTAGTGCCAGATTGGGATCTGAGAGACCTGGGTTCAAATCCACACATTCCATGAAATTCATACAATGGCCATAAATCAGTCCCATGTTTTCCACTGGACCAACTCCCTAAGTTTCTTGAGAATATAACATTGGAAGAGGGTCACATAAGCTAGTTTGATCTCACTGGAAGAACAGTGGGAATTTTAAAAAGAAACAAATAAGTTATGTTTGTATGTGTGTGTAGAATAATAGTTCACAGCTCATTGGGTCTGCCTTACAAAACTAACCAGTACCTTGCTGGACCATATACCACTACCCTACATGTGTTTCTCTGGCACCATCCTGCGATTTTTGGTTCCTATGCAGCTGCGCCTAGCAATAGGGTGCCCTGAAAACACCAAACCAGCTTCTTTTAAGAAGATCCTCGTGGTGCAGTGGTTAAACTGCTGTTGTTGCTGTTTAGTCGTTAAGTCATGTCCGACTCTTCGTGACCCCATGGGCGAGAGCACGCCAGGCCCTCCTGTCTTCCACTGCCTCCTGGAGTTGTGTCAAATTCATGTTGGTCGCTTCAATGACATTTTCCAACCATCTCGTTCCTCTGCCGTCCCCTTCTCCTCTTGCCTTCACTCTTTCCCAACATCAGGATCTTTTCCAGGGAGTCTTCTCTTCTCATGAGATGGCCAAGGTATTGGAGCCTCAGCTTCAGGATCTGTCCTTCCAGTGACCACTCAGGGTTGATTTCCTTTAGAATGGATAGGTTTGTTCTCTTTGCAGTCCAGGGGACTCTCAAAAGTCTCCTCCAGCACCACAATTCAAAAGCATCCACTCTTCGGCGGTCAGCCTTCTTTATGGTCCAGCTCTCACTGGACTGCTGTCACCAAAGCTCTGCTCACGACCCGGGGTTCAATCCCAGGTAGCCGGCTCAAGGTTCACTCAACCTTCCATCCTTCTAAGGTTGGTAAAATGAGTACCCAGCTCACGGGGGGGGGGGGGGAGCAATGTGTAGCCTGCATCATTAACTTATAAACCGCCCAGAGAGTGCTTGAAGCGCTATGGGCAGTCTATAAGCAGCACACTTTGCTTTTTTGCTTCAGAATTCAGCTGCCCCCTAAACAACCATCTGATTCCAAATGAATTATCCTTGGAACCTCAATTAGAATTCCCTTTCCCATCGAAGCCATGCGCACGGAGACATTGAGGCCACTGGCTAGCCCCCAAAGGGTGTCCCGGACAGCCTTTGGAAGGCAGGCAGCTTGAACCCTCGCTCTTTCTGTGCCTGTTTGGGACAGCTGAAAGAGATAGGTGTGAGTCTTGCCCTCCACCCTGCTGGCCCAGATCCATCGCCAGCGGCCAGCTCAGATCAAGGGGCAGCCCAACCCTCCCGCCCACCCTGTAGTCAGCTGTGGTTTCTGAGTGTGCCCAATGGCACCGGGCCGGTAATTGCGGGTTTTTGTTTTCTTAACAGGAGACGTGATGAGAAAATCCACCTAAAGCAACTTCTCCAAGCAATGCCCATCTGCTTATCCCTCTCCCTTTCCTCTTCATAGGCAAAGCAGTAGAGCATCTTGTTTTAATTTAAAGAAAGGGGAGGAGTTCCTGCCTTCCATTTCACACCTGGCATACCTTTTCTGCCCCTCCCCCATGTTCCACTGCCCCCAAACCTTTCCTGGTCTACTTCCTTCTGATCTCAGACCCACCTGGAAAATAACACTGAGGGGGATGGGCTACCGCGGCAGAGGTGAGGTCAGGGTGGTTTTGGCACCTCTCTCACCTGTGTGCACCCCCTTTTGATTTTTAGATTCAACGTCATCCTCTTGGATGGGCTTCTGCGCAGGGCCCGGGCATTTGCTCTGCAGGGAGAGGGTCACACGTTTGATCCCTTGATTTCCAGATCAGGCAGGGAAGGACCCCTTTGGTAAATCCTCGTCCACAACCAGGTGGACTGGTGTCTGTAAAGATTAGGAGTTACATTTTTAGACTGCAGTTTTTAATCCCCTGGATGCTCTTAAGACCACCATTCCCATAAGCCTCAAGCCAGCCGAGCCAGTAATGGGGGACGATGGGAATGGCAGTCCAGAAATACACAAAGGACGCCAAGTGACTCTTCCAGCCTAGACAAACCAATGGCTGGACTTAGGATAAAGGCAGCTTCTATGTCCCACAGTTTTTTAAGCAGAGACAGATGCTTGCCACCGTTGTCTGCCCTCGCCACTCCCAAGTGTCCACACTGGTCGGGCAATTCTGGGAATATCTGCCAGCGGTGGTCCAAAAAAGCTCTTGAGAAGCAGCCCTCAGCCCTATGTGAAGTGCGAGTGAGCTCCAGAAAACAACACCCTCAAACAATAATTTTCTGGCACGGAGTCTACCTTTCCCTTTTCTCCTAAACTCATGTCCATGCTCCATTATTGTTATTTAGCCGGTTGCATACACACAGTGTTTGCACAGTGAGAGATTTTACTTTCTTGGGCTCCATGATCACTGCAGATGGGGCAGCAGCCACGAAATTAAAAGACGCCTGCTTCTTGGGAGGAAAGCGATGACAAACCGAGACAAAAAAGCAGAGACTTCACCTTGCCGACAAAAGTCCGCTTAGTCAAAGGTATGGTTTTTCCTGTAGCGATGTATGGAAGCGAGAGCTGGACCATAAAGAAGGCTGACCGCCGAAGAATGGATGCTTTTGAATTGTGGTGCTGGAGGAGGCTCTTGAGAGTCCCCTGGACTGCAAGGAGAACAAACCTATCCGTTCTGAAGGAAATCAACCCTGAGTGCTGACTGGAAGGACAGATCCTGAAGCTGAGGCTCCAATACTTTGGCCATCTCATGAGGAGAGAAGACTCCCTAGAAAAGATCCTGATGTTGGGAAAGTGTGAAGGCAAGAGGAGAAGGGGAAGACAGAGGACGTGAGATGGTTGGACAGGGTCATCGAAGCGACCAAGATGAAATTGACCCAACTCTGGGAGGCAGTGGAAGACAGGAGGGCCTGGCCTGCTCTGGTTCATGGGGTCACGAAGAGTCAGACACAACTTAATGACTAAACAACAAATACACACACAGCACTTTGCGAAAAGAGTAGTTCGACAAGGTCCCTGCCCCAAGGGGCTTACAGTCTAAAACAGACAGAATGGAGCAACAGAGGAAGGGAAGCCATGTGGGAAGTGCTCAGCAAGGGGATAAGAGATTGTGTCCCTTGGCCCTCCTTCACTTGCTTTCAATGAAATGTGAGGAGCCGAGAGAAAATCCGGAGGGCGTCACATCATCTCCCGAGTATGGAGAGCCTTTGAATTAGGGGGGCCTTCAGCATGTCCTGCCATTAATGGCCCTGCTTAGCTCTTGCCGCCTAACCCTCATTACCTGGACAGAAAACCATTTTCCAAAATTGCATGAATTATGGGGAAATTTTCTGAACTTCAGCAAGAATTCCAATATGTTGACGGTTGGCAGCTTCTTAGGCTTGGGGTTATTTAAGGTAAGGCTTTCATCTTGTACCCCCTGATCACAAGTGTGGATTTCACATGCACCCCTCCCCAAACAGGACCAACTCAAGAGGTCCTCAGACACACACACCCCCGAGTATTTTGATGCACACAAAAAACAGCGTAAAGCTTCTTCTCTCTCTTTTAAAATGTCTCAACACGTTTCACTGGCTGTGGCAAAGAAATTCATTTACAGCAGAAAGCAACCGATTTGTATCCTGGCCATTTCTTGTCCGTTTAAAAAAGTTTTTTTTTAAAAAAAAAAGTGCACAGCATGCGGCTGAAGCGGGAAGACAACCTTTACAACTCTTCAGGCGAGACTTTCTGTGGAACGTCAAGCTTGCAGGCCTAGGTTTGAGTGTATTCCATTAAAAGAAACCCAAAGATATGTCCCAGGAATCAAAAGATCCTGGTTGAGATTCAAGGAAACAAGGGAGGTGCTCTTTCAGTGACAGGAAACAAAGTAGGAAATCTCACCTCTAGAACATACTCTTGTCAAAGTACAGACCCTCATTAGACACATCCAGAAATGGAGCCAGCGATGCTGACTTGTATCCACTCACAAGACCTGGCAGTTTTTGATTTTCCACCAGCGACAGGTCTTTTGCAAAGCTACAAGGTCTCAATCCACCAATCATTCAGGACTAGGTTCCTGTGAGGTGACCCTGGGAAATAACTCAAGGCACTATGAAGTTGGTAAAGGCTGTTCGTTACTGAGAGCAAGGCGGCTGCAGAAGGCCGTGGAAGACCAAAGAGGACCGGGGGGGGGGGGGGACACAACGGGTTGGTTGTGACAACCAAAGTACTGTACAAAGTGATTGGGCAAAGGCCACCAACGTTTTGAAGGTGAGGACAAGATGCTGGCACAGGATCCAGAAGTGGAGAGGAAGCCGGTGTCGAGAGTTAAGGAGAGGTGAGAATGAGGGTTGGCCACAGACCCAGACACTGAACGGACATAAGCAGAGGAAGGTGAAGCCATTGATACCCAAGCTAGCTGGTTCTTGAACGTTCAACAAGTCAATCTCTGAAGGGCATTAATGATTCCACTGCCTTTGAGTCTCAAATGAGCAGCTTAGCAAGAGCACGATCAAGCAGAACCATGGGCGGCCCCCGTTATCTTCCTAACATGAGGTGATGAGCCTCACCCTTTATATTCCCAAGACTGGGCACTTTCTAGGCCTGGACCCTCTGCATCATTTCTGTCTGGCAGAGGTGAGCTTTCCAAAGGGACGTCGGACTACAGAACCCATTTTCCCCCAGCCAACGGTGAGGAAGGCAGGGAGGCGCAGCCCAACCACATGGCCCCCCCGGCCCCCGCTGCATACTGTAGCTCAGTGGTTTGGAGCCCCTGGCTGTTTCAGGGTCAGGAGTTCAATCATAGAAGCCTAGAAGGATGGAGTCGGAAGGGGGACTCTAAGGTTTATTGTGTCCCAACCCTCTGCTCAAGGCAGGAGCCCAAATCTGAGCAGATCGAACGGAGGGTGGCCGAACCGATGGTTGATTCTCCACTGTACTTCCTGGGAGAAGAGCCAGCCAGGGTCGCCTTTGGCGAGCTTCGCAGATGCAGAAGAAAGGGCGAGCAAAAATCACCTCAGAGTACTTTATACAGTGGTGCCTCGCTAGATGATAATTCGTTCCACTGAAATCGCTGTTTAGCAAAATCATCAAGCGAAAAGCATTTCCCCATTGGAATGCATTGAAACCTGTTTAATGCATTCCAGTGGGGAAGAATCGTCGTCTAGCGAAGATCGGCCATAGGAAAGCCGCTTTGCGAACCGCCGATCAGCTGTTTAAATCACTGTCTTGAGAAGCTTAGGCCCCGAAAACACCTGTTTGCGAGCGCGGAGGGAGCTGTCAAAATCGTCATCTAGCGAAAATCGGTTTGCAAAGCAGGGTCCAGCGAAATTCCGCCATAGGAATCACTGTTTGGCGAATCGCTACAGCGATCACAAAAAGCCAATGTCTAGCGAAAAAACTGTCATGCGGGGTAATTGTCTAGCGAGGCACCACTGTAACTCTACGCTTATACTTTATAACTAGAAAGCACCGAGAATAGTCACTAACAGAATCCCCCTTGATGGCGTGCAATAATTGATTAGGATGGTGCATTCAATGAGAAAGGTCTCCACGGATCATGCGCACAGGAGTGAGAAAAATAACAGCGCTCGGGCACACGTCCTCCATGCACAGCCCACTGAGCTCAGCCAGGTATGAAATCTCACTTGCTATGCTTTTGACTTTATCTATTCCCCTCCTCTCTCTCTCTCAATCCCCTCCCCTGTTTCTGGACAAGTGATTTTTAAAGACAGCAAATTTAAACTCCAAATAGCCCTTCATTTTCCCCGAGATCCTCTCTCGAGGCTTTTGAAATCCCACCCACCCCCCTCTTTCTGGGGACATCCTAATTGCCAGATATGATCTTCAAAGCCTCTGGGGCGCGCTTTGAAGCAAAGCTAAAGAGCTGTCCACATCACTTTTTCTCCTCCCAAATGTTAATAGCTTTGAAGCCTGGGGGCAAGAGCAGAAAAAGGGGGGGGGGGGGAGTTTAAATAAAATAAGAAGAGAAGCAATAGATAAATAAAATTAAAATAAAAGGTGCTGCAGGCTTCAGCCTTATCCTTCCCCAGGTAAATCCTGGGACCCTTTTCAATTGCACCAGCCCTCTGGTTTCTTGCCCCCCCCCCACTCCTCCCTTGCCCTCTGTTTTTGTGAAGACACTTCAAACGGTCAGTAGGGGTGGGGTCCAATTTGGTTTGTTACCTCTCCTGCCTGGGGCAAAAAGAGAGAAACACCAACCCAGGAAGATCTGAAGAGAGTCTGTGAAGATTCCCGTTCATCCAGAGGTGGTCAACTTCCAGATAATCTCTTCCCCCCAAGCTGGGTGAGTGGCACCCATTCAAGATAAGTTTGGCTGCACAACTTCCAGGCCTTGGTTTTAGTGGCATGTGACACATGCTCCTGAGCATGTGCAGAGCATCCCCACCCGCCACTGTAAGGCAATCACAAGTGGGCCACCCAGCCCGGTGGAGGGTGGGGAGAGAGAGAGAGAGAAATGCTTTACAACGCTGGAGAAGAGGACACCAACGGTCAAGCATGCGGCCATCCCAGAAACGATCAGAGTCAGAAGTGACTTTTTTTGGATCGCAACCGCCTGATGCCCCCACCCAACCTTTTAATTGCTGGAACGCCCCATATCCCCCCACCCCAGCCAGCACATCCTGTGTTCGAGGAGTTCCCATCCAAACGGGCACACCTTTTACAAATTCTGCAAACTAAACAGCCAATAATGTACACCATAATGAGGCAGATGCGCTACAAGGGAAGGAGAATGGATACAGTGTTCTAGCCATGGAAGGGAGCTAAAACAAGCATCTTTTAAAAGGACACACCAAGCCCACTTCTACACACACACACACACACACACACAGAGAGAGAGAGAGAGAGAGAGAGAGAGAGAGAGAGAGAGAGAGAGAAGCTTAAGTTGGAGACATACTGAATGTAAACAGGAAAAGCTGGCCACCCACAGCACACTTAAGGTGAAGAAATCCTTGGATTTTCGCCCGGGGCAACCCAATCTGCCATCAGTTAAGCACAAAGCAATGATCAGTGGTTTTTCTGGATTTTTTAAAAAGAAAGGTATGAGGGAAACAAATAAGGAGCTGCGACATTAAATCAAGCCTGAACCCTTCTTAGAAGCAAACAATTAAAAAAAAAACTATTGGAAAATGTGGAAGGCAGCAGGAAAAGAGGAAGAATGAATGCAAGATGGACTGACTCCCTAAAGAAACCACAACCTTGAGTTTGCAAGATCTGTGAGCAGAGCTGATGAGCGCAGGGCAATTTGGTGATCGCTCCTTCTTAGGGGCTGCTGTTAAGTCAGAATTGACTTGATGACACATAATTATTTATATTAATCAAGGTACGGCCAAAATTCACATTTTGGAAAGGAAAGGAATTGAATTTTAAAAGTTAAGGAAAACCATAATCCCGGCCATTCTCACAATTCATCACAAGTTTAGGCCTGAACTGGGGGGGGGGGGAGAGAGATTTTTGTAAAAAGTCCATTTCGAAACCAGAAAAGCACAATGAGATTTGGTGTTCTCTAACTGTTTACACAGAGCAGGTAAGACACCAAAATTCCCCTTTTGTTTGGTTTGGGCTGATCAGTCAAAGCAAGAATGAAAATCCCAATAGATACCTCTAAAAAATAAATGCTGCCCGGAAGGCACGCAGACCCAGGAAGGGAAGGCTGCATTTCTAGGAGAGGAGAAGGAAAACTAGCTTTAACCATTCCTAAAATCCCACCCACAAAAGGACGAGAGAAGGCCAGAAGCAATGAAGACAATCGGGAAAAGCAAGAAAAGGACAGGGAGGGGAGGGGGGTGCGCTTATTATTTGGAACGTGAATGGCCTGGAGGAAAGGAACAGAAAGAAAGGGGGGAAAATTAAGAGAGATCCCTCCCTAGCCGCATCCTGCCAGAACCCAGGGATTCTAGAAAGCCATGCCTTGCATTTCCTTTGAAAACACCGACTCGCTTTTATTGATTGGATTCTTTTTTTACCTTTTAATACGTCGTTATAAATATACTTTGTCAAAATATATGATCCTTATTGTCAAAACATTTTTGCACATAAAAGTCATAAATAAGGAAGGTCAAGGTGAGCGGGCGGAGGGGCTTTCTCTTTTTAATCATTGTCATTAGGATTGGGGCTTGGCTGGCGGGCCAAGGTAAAGGTGGGTGAGCCTGGGGTGGGGGTGGGGGGGTCTGGCACGCACCCCTCGGGAGATTCGCCCCCCCAGGCCAGCAGCTGGAGCAGGTGGGGGGGTCCGTCCTTGCCCGGGCACCCCCTCTCCGCATAGGGGAAGGGAAAGCGCAAAAGTCGAAGACCAAGGGGGGAGCCACCTCTCCAGGTGTGTTTCCTGCCCTCCCCGTCGGGGGCTTTCTCCGCGCGGGTCTCTGGAGGGGCTCCGCCGCGTGTGGGGGGTGCCGTCCACTCCCGCCTCCCCTACCGGCACCCGCAGCCTTCCACCACCATCTCCTGGTAGTTCTTGAGCACCACCTTGTCGTACTCGTCCAGGTAGAGCATGGAGATGGCGCTCAGCTCGGTGGGGACGCAGCACGCCTTGGGGATGGTGCCGTTGACCGAGTTGACCAGGGTCTGGACGATGGCGTGGTTGGTGGAGTTGAGGTGGTCGGCCAAGGGGAAGGGGCAGTCCCCGTGGCAGTAGAAGGCCTGGTAGCCCGGCGGGGCCACGATCCAGTCGTTCCAGCCCACGTCGCTGAAGTCCACGTAGAGCGCGTGGCGGCGGCAGTGGCGCTTGCTCTTGCGCGCCGGGCGGGAGGGCGAGGAGGACCCGGCCCCCGACGGCTGCTTGGCGCTGCGCTTGGCCCGCCGCTGCCGGGGGCGGGGGCGCCGTCGTCGGTGGGGGCGGCGGCGGCGGCCCCGGCGGACCAGGAGAGCCTGGCCGCGCCCGTCGTGGCTGAAGGTGACCAGCAAGGGCCGGAGGCGCGCCCACTCGCCGGCGGCCAGGCGCTTCCCCGACGGCGGCGGGGGCACCGAGCGGCTGGCGCGCACGTGGCGGCCCTGCTGCGTCCGCGCCGGGTGCAGGTGCACCGCCTCGACGGCCAGGCCGTGGTTGGGCTGCCCGCCCGCCGTCCAGCGCCGCACCGCCGGGCTCACGTCGAAGCTCTCCCAGCGGCTCACGTTGTGGTGCACCAGGCGGGTGTCCAGCAGGCGCGTGGCCCAGGCGCCGCCGGCCAGCGGCCGCAGCACCTCGTAGACGTTGATCCGGTGCAGGGACCGCCGCCACGACGGCTCCGCCGCCGCTCCTCCTTCCTCCTCCTCCTCTTCCTCCTCTTCGTCGTCGGGGATCTGCTCTCGGAAAAGGCGCAGCTCCGCCGACGTGACGGCCTCGCCCGGCGGGACGCTGCTCAAGTTGAAGACGTAGCGGAAGCGGGGCGGCTGGCTCGCCGGGCCCGGCATGGCCTCCAAGTGCTCTGGAGCGAGACGGGGAGGGGGGAGGGGAAGGCCGGAGGGGGGGAGGGGCAGGATCGGGAGGAGAAACACGGGTTAGCCGGACTGGGGCAACCGGGGACGGTCCCGAAGCGCCCGGACGAGCGCGCCGTCGGGCGAGGCCCGTCAAAATCAGGCGGAGGGGAGGGGAGGGGAGGCGGCGCAGATCGGGCCGCGATCCTCCCTCCCCCCCCCCCGCGCGCCGCTTTGCTCTCCCGGCCCACACGCCCCCCCCTTTTTTTTTTGGTCTGTTTCTGCGAAGGCTTGTTCCCATCCATCGACCCCCGAGAAGGGGGTCCGAAGCCGACGTGCCTCGCAAGGCAGCCGCGCAACCCGATCCTACACCGGGAAGACAGAGCCGGCCTCCAAGCCCTTGGGATGTGCGCGGACCTCGAGCATTCGACGCGCAGGGAGTAAATCCGACTAAACCCGTGGAGGGGGCCGCATTCGGCGTTTCTCCTGCACAGGACCGCGATCCTGAACGGCCAAGCCCTCCGCTGCGCGGCGGAGACTGAGGTCGGCTTCCACGGGCGGGAGCGATCCTCCACCCACCCCCCACCCCCGCTGCCTTCCGCGCTGCTGCTCCGTCCAGCTCCAAGCCCACTTTTGGATGGGTACCGATCCAGAGTGCTCAGCCCTAGTCCCGATCCTTCCACCATTCTTTATCATTGGAGGGGTCCGTTCCGCGCCATCCACCGCAGGCCGAGCGTGCGGCGGAAGAAAGTCCAAGGAAGGTGAGGGGTTTCGGATCAGCCAGGGAAGTGGTTGGTCCTCAGTTCGCCCCTCGGCCCCCTCCCCTCCTTGCCACGACCCCCTTCCTTGGCCCGTTCTTCCTCTGGCAGGGGGACCTTTCCTCCTCCACCTCTAGGCACCCTCCCCCTCCAACTCTCAACACACAGACAGGCAGGCTAAGAACAGGTAAAAGGGGGTGGGGAGGGGATCTGAGGGCGTCTCTGGGGGAGACAGGAGAGGAACCGGCTTGCACAGCTTTCAAGACCATGTGCCACTGTCAGATAGCGGTCCAGGAGCAACACATCTTCTCTAGATGATGGGATATGTATGCTGATGGAGAACATCAGCCCCACCCGAAATCCTGGCTGAGCATCCTGGGGGCCCGAAAGGGAGACGCCCCCCCACACACACACACCGGAGACTCCTTGGGCTGGATAGCACCCTTCGATTTAACTTGCACCCGCTTCCCAGTGGGCAAGACCCGGCCAGCAGCAGGGTCAGCTTGGGTCTCTCTTGTTTTTTCTGGAAGGGGGTGGTGGGTGGGCTTCATTTTTCTCCACCAGCTCATCATTGGGGGTCGGGAAGGGAGGAGAAGCTTGGCAGCTGGGAGTAGCAAAACCGGAGCAGCATCTGGCACATCTGGTGTGGCTACGACCCCATGGAGGTGCTCCAATTGTGCTCCCCCAAGCCTTTAGGCCACCACAGCGAGGTCTACCCGGGCACCGGGAGGTGCCCTACCAACCATCACTGATTTGTGCGCCTCCTTCACCAGTGTCTCCAGTCTCCCCCCCCCCCGTGGCTCTCACGTCTTCCTCCCCTCCCTCTTCAAAGCAATGGGAGCCTCTGAAAACCGGGGGGGGGGGGGAGAGGGAGGGATCAAAGGCCACAGAGGAAAGAACCCCAAACAAGGGGGCAAGGGTGGTTTGTCCAGCCAGCTCCCCCCCCCATCCTTAAGGCCCGGAAAGCGTGCAAACAAGGTTTTCCACAGTTGAATCTTGGATGCGGGGCAGGATGTTTACTAAAAAGTAATTCCTAAATGCGGGCGGTTGTCTCTGATATTAAAATGTCAAACATCTACCCTACACACACGCTGTAAAGTTCTTTTAAAAATCTCACCTTCTTCCTCTTGTTTATCAGACTTTTTCAAAAAAATAAATCTAATGATTAAATGTTTCCAAGAGCTAGGAAAAGTGTCCGCCCCCCTTTTATTTCTCCCCCCCCCCTTTTTATTTTATTTTTCCCTGCCTTTGTTCCCAGGGGAACAAAGGCAGCTTGGTTAGGAAGTTCCGGGAGCCATGCGCCAAAGGAAGGGAGGGAAGAAACGGGAAGGAGAGAAGACGGGGAATCTTTCCTAAGTGGTTTCCTTGAGCAAGCACATGGGCGGGCGGGCGGGCGCGCGCAGGGCACGGGCTGGCGGGTTCCCCCTTCCCAGTCTAGAGGCCAACCTTCGTGGTGGAAGCTCCTCACGGTGTTGGCCCGGCTGGTGGATTTCTCGGGATACTGAAGGTGCAGATCGTGAAGGTTTTCCTCCTCTTCCCCGGACTGGAGGCGGTAGAGATCCAGCATGTAGGAGGGGATGACAGCCGCCGGGCTGGGTTGGGGCCGCCGTCGGAGCCCGAACATCTGGAGGAGGGTAGCCTCGAACCCGCGGAGGAGGTCATGGTTTGGCAAGGCGGCGCGGCGCGGCGGCGGGGGTCCCAGGGCCCCTTGGCGGGCTCCCTCTTCTCCCCTGGCGCCTTGTCGCGGTTGCTGTTGCTGCAGATCTCCGGGCACCTTCTTCTTGCCAGTCTCGGCGGGTATCAAGCTGGCCCGATTGGTACCTCCGAGCAGCAACTGGCATAATAAGATGACCATCAGCATACGGTTACCAGGCGTCATGGTGTCTCTGGGGAGGGGAGGAGAGCAGGAAGGAGGGGAGGGGGAGCAAGAGAGGGAGAAGAAGCAAACAAACAAGCAAGATTGGTCCAAGAGGATCCAGGCGAGAAAGAAAAGAAAAATCCCATAATTTTTTTTTTGCGCCTGCCTTTTAGGAAGGCACGCAAACACACACACACACACAACCGGCGGAGAAGTGGTCAGCAAAATGGAGGGAGGGCAGAGGCATCCGGTGGGCAAACCGTCCCCCCCCCCCCAATAATAAAACCTCTCCTTTTCTTCTGTGTCTTTAGGACCAGCGTGGGCAAACATGCAGCCGTGCAAAAAAAAAAAAAAAGTTTGCCTTTGCACAGGCGCGGGCGTGCGCAGGCAACTTTTCCACACTTTTGGGGTTTGTTTGCAAAGTTGCAGAGTGGTCGGTGAGCCTAATTTGCTTGCACAGTGTCCCTGTGAAAAATGGAACATTTCCATTTGTGTGTGTGTGTGTGTGCGTGTGTGTGTGTGTTTTCTCCCCGGGGGAAAAATGGACATCTTCGGAAATGTTACATTTCTATTCCCTGTATCTTAAAACAATGCGTTTCCTTCTTCTGGATGCCTCGCCTCCCGCCTGGTTCCCGCATACCTACGCTCTCAGGCAGAGGCTTCTTGCCGTTCGCTCTTTTTCGCCCCACTTCGCAAAACTCCAGTCCCTCAACAATTAACTATTTCCCCCTTTTAAAAAAAGCAAATAATTTCTCCCCAAAAGCACGTGGCGGGGACACTACTGCGGATGCACCGGGATCATTGTTGACCCAGCTTCCCTGCTTTTAAAGAAAAGGGGGGGAAAAGACCCTCCTATCCGCCTGGAAAACGCTTTTTCAAGCCAACCGGGGATTCGGGTCGCAAACCGCCCCGGGTGCCAGTTGCCAACCAGTGGATTCCCGGGCACGTCGCAATCGGGGCTTCGTGGGGAAGGCTGGAGCGCCTCTACGGCTTAAATGCCTGCTGGATCGCGGAGGAGGGGGAAACCTGGCCCTCCCGGGTGCCCTGAAGGCTTGTTTGTGGACAAAACGTTCCGCGCACGAAGGAAGGAGAAAGCGATGGTTGGTCATCTCTCCCCGACCCAAGGAAAAAAGGAGCGTGCCTGATTTTAGGCACATTTAACTGGGAAGCAAGTCCCGTTTCGCTTCGTGGGGCTTTTACTCGAGTAAAAGCGGGCAGGACGGCAACCCTCAAAACAGCCCCTAAACTGGGAGCGATTTGTTTCACCCGGCGAAGGAACTACTGGGAGGGGGGGAGTTGAGAATCCGCAACTACAAAAAAGTTTGGCTTGTTTTCCTCCCTCTCTCTCTCTCTCTCTGTCCGTCCGTCTCGTGTGTGAGTGACACACGCACGGACCCGAGCTTGGGATGGTCCTGTTCAGTTTGACGCGTCAGGCTCAGCTTTTGCTGTCCAGCCCGGGAGGGGGGGGGGGGCGAGCAACGCACGGGGAAGGTCTACTCACTGTCCGAAAGCAAGGCAGATAGAAACAGTCCATGGTTCTCGGCCGCCAGCGTGGAGCAGGAGCAGGGCCCGTGGAAAACGCTCTCTCGCGCGCGCGCCGCTCCGCCGTCCGACCGACTCGCGACCAAGGCGTCCGTGGGGGAGGACAGAGAGCGAGCGGGTGCGGCGCTGGCGCGCGCGCGTGTATGTATGTGTGTGTGTGTGCGTCTCTCTCTCTCTCTCTCTCTCCCTCCGGGACGGGGCGCGCGTGGATACGGGGGTCTGCCCTCTCTCTTGCTCGCTGGCCCGCTGCTGCTCCAGGTGGCGTCTTCACGCAAGACGGGAGAGCGATCGGGAAATGAATATATTGGAATATAATGAAACTCGCGAGCAGCCTGCCGCCTGCTTTTCTTCCAGCCTGGGGAGCGAGTCACGTGCATTCGAGCCTGTCAATCAGAAGAGGCCCAAGCCCCGCCCCTCCGCCCCTCTTCTGTCTCTCTCTCTCTCTCTCTCTCTTCCCCCCCCCCAACCCACCCCCTCGGATTTCCAAAGGACGCCCCACCTCTCCGGCCGCTTGTCAAGTTCTCCAGATCGCTTTGCTCGCTCTTTCTTCCGTCCTTTCTTTCTTTCTTTCAAAGCGGCGAACGCCGTTGGGAACCGCGGAGCCTTCCCGCTTGAAGCGGGAGTCTTGCCCGCAGCTCCGTGCGCGACCCTTTCAGACGTTCGTTGCAAGCACGCCCCAATTGCGCTGTAAATGTTTTCCTTCTGGGAGGGCAGAAGATCGCCTTCGCCGGCTTTCTAGAGTTGGGGAGAACCGGGGTGGGGATTTACAGAGTGCGGGGAGGAAACTGGTGTGGACTACAATTCCCAGAATCCCCCCTCCCCACCCCACCCCAGCGCAGTCCACCTTTCCAGGCTGTCCTATATGGGCACATCATGAGGCGTCAGGGTTCACTGGGCAAGACTGTAATGGCAGGAAAGTTGGAAGGCAGCAGGAAAAGAGGAAGACGGAATATGAGATAGACTGACTCCCTCAAGGAAACCACAGGCTTTTGAGTTTACCTGTGCTGAACAGGTAAACTCCTGTTGAGGACAGGATATATTGGAGATCGCTCATCCTGGGGTCACCATAACTCAGGAGGTTGGCTGGACGGCACGTAACACCACCACTGAGATGGGCTTTCTTGTCAAGACTTTCCTTTTTTTCCCCTTGCCATTGTTTTAGACACCTCTTTGCAGGTCTCCTTAATGTCAGTCGTTCTCTGCTGAACCTCTCAATGTAACACCCCTAGATGCCTTAAACCTCTGGATGCTGAAGCCGTTGGGGATTTATGCCCCTTGCACTCCGGTCCAGCACAAGGTCCAGCACCGATGGAGGCAGAGCGCCAGAAGGGCAGGAGGGGGGGTGTCTTCACGGGGGGGGAGCCATGGAGGGGGCATCCAGAGGTAGAGCAGAGAAGGGACCCCACGTAGGGTCCTGATCCTGGAGAAGGACATCCCAGCCATTCAGATCTAGCCAGGGGGTCCCTTTTGAAGGAGCCGTCCCTCAAGGAGGTAAGAAGGACAGCTGGTAGGCAAAGGGCCTTTTCGGCAGCTGCCCCCAGACTATGGAACGCCCTCCCGAGTCAATTTCGTCTGGCGCCAACGCTCATGACGTTTTAGCGCTCGGGCCACGGACCGGCGTCGGGCCGCGGACTGGGGGTTGGGGATCTCTGTGTTAAGGTGTTTCTTCCATGGCGTGGGCACGTCATCAAAAAAAGAGCAAATATGCTAGTTCCTTGAGAAATTGTGCAAGTATATGCAGATTTAATCAAGAAATTAACCAAACTTCCAGTGGCTAGGAACTCAAAGTTCTTCAGCCGAGCTGCGGACCAGTAATGTCTCACCTCATGAAAGACTATATGGAATGGGATTTAGTGTTTCGCAGTTCACTGTTGGAGGGTTTTAAGCCGTTCAGAGACATCAGTGGCTGAAGTGCCCGAATTTGGAATTCTTCAGTTAAAATTTTTCATTTTAAAATGTCTGGTAAGGAAACTGTGTTTATTTCCTGCAGCAGAACCAAAAGATTTTTATTTTGGTCTGTTTTATTTCCATTTCTATACTGCCCCGTGAGTGTTGTCGCTCTCTAAGCCGCTCACTATATAAAATAAAATGATATACTAAAACACTACAAAATGAATACAAATCAAATACAACAAACCCTGTCACTAGCTAAAAATCGCCTTTAAATAAAAACACACAACCGAAAGGCCAATTGAACATCTCAAGACAATACCCACTACTAGCAGAAGGTAGCTTTATAGGACGTGGTCCTCTCTAGCATCCTTAACAGAGGGAGGGTGCCCGATGAATGTCTGTAGGAAGCTTGTTCCAGAGGAAAGGGGCCACAACGGAGAAAGCCCAGTTCTTAGCATTGGCCTTTTGGTCTTCTTGGGACTGGGAGGAGCATGTTGGACAGGTAGCTGTTTTGTGGGAGAGATGTTTCGCCAAATGTTGGAAGTCCTAAAACTTTAAGAGTGTTGTGGGTCAAAGGACATCATCTTGCCGACAAAGGTCCGCATAGTCAAAGCTATGGTTTTTCCAGTAGTGATGTATGGAAGTGAGAACTGGACCATAAAAAATGCTGACCGCCGAAGAATGGATGCTTTTGAATTCTGGTGCTGGAAGAGACTCTTGAGAGTCCCCTGGACTGCAAGAAGAACAAACTTATCCATTTTGAAGGAAATCAACCCTGAGTGCTCACTGGAAGGACAGATCCTGAAGCTGAGGCTCCAATACTTTGGCCATCTCATGAGAAGAGACGACTCCCTGGAAAAGACCCTGATGTTGGGAAAGTGAAGGCAGGAGGAGAAGGGGACAACGGAGGACGAGACGGTTGGACAGTGTCATCAAAGCAACCAACATGAAATTGACACAACTCCAGGAGGCAGTGGAAGACAGGAGGGCCTGGCGTGATCTGGTCCATGGGGTCACGAGGAGTCTGACACAGCTTAACGATTAAACAACAGTGTCAGAGGAATTGAGCATGGAAGCTAACAAGGAGCCAGTGAAGGCATGCCAAGGCTGAAGGTATATGTTTCTATTTGCTGGTTCGTGTATTCAATCTGGCCACTGCATTTTGGACCTGTCGAAGTGTCTGCACAGGTTTCAAGGGCAGCCCCATGTAGAGAGCATTTATAGTAGTCTATATTTGAGATTACCAACTCTTGCTGCTAGTCATTTCTTATCCAGGTAGGGGCGTACCTGGTCAGTCACCCAAAGCTGATAACAGGCACTCTTAGTTACAATAAAAATTGAGAGACCTGGCCTCAAGAGTAACCCCAAGCTGCAAAGCAAATCCTTTAGGGGGAGTGTAACCCCATCAAAGCCAGGAAGAATTAGAACCCCGGATTCTTCCAGACCTGTAGTTCCCAGCCCAAGGTCCTTCTCTACTTGCTGTGGAAAGGAGCTACAGTGGTGCCTCGCATAGCGATTGCAAAAGCGATCGCATTGCAATGTTTACATAGGCAAGAACTCGCATTGCGATGTTCTAAAAACAGTTGATTGGCGGTTCCAAAATGGCCACCGAAAGAAAAAAATGGCCGCCTGCTCTGTTTTCACGCCCTGCCCGGCGAAAATGGCGGCCCTATGGAGGATTCCCGCGTAGCGGTGAGTTTATCCCCCATAGGAACGCATTAAACAGAGTTTAATGCATTCCTATGGGTTTTTTCCCCCGCGTAGCGATGTTTCCGGATAGCGTCGATTTATCCAGAACGGATTATCATCACTATGCGAGGCACCACTGTATCTCCGTCCACAGCCGCTGTGGTTCGTCTCTTGCAATTTATTGCAATTAATAGCAATAAACCAACAAAAAGAAAGCCGCCTTAAAGGATCTATTTAAGAGATCTAATCCACCTGAAATGGCGAGCGGGTTCACAGAGCTTATCTCCATGCCAGATTGGGGGTAAAAACAAAAAGAATTGTGGATTGTAGTCCAGGAAAGTCCAAATAAATCCATTAATATAGAAGGTACTGCAAAAATTGTTTTTTGTTAGATTGAGTCGGATGAATACAGCTTTTGTTTGAAAACAGTTCTGTGGCATCTTCAAGACAGACACATTTGACTAAGCTTTCGTGGGCTGCGGAAAGTCCACAGAAAGCATACCAAGCTTGCTAGTTTGCCATGAGAAGAGTATTAGGACTGTGGTATCAGTGGAGGATCAGTTCCAAGACACCAGCCACACCCTGTGTATACCGAAAAACGCAGAAATGGCAAACACTATGCAGATTATGGTCTCTGGCTCCCTCTAGTGGCCAGTTTTTCTGGGTTTTTAATTTCATATTTAATTAAAATTTATTGAATATTTTCAGGCAGTGGATAAGCAGATCTCTGGATATGGATGCCACGAAAGGGGGAGTCCTACTGTATTACAATGGGTGTGGAATTTAGTTATATTGTATTCAAAATGCTGAATGAACAAATGCCACATTCAGTATATTGAATATGTGATTATTTGTTTCAGCTTTTTTTTCTTTGAGATGAATGGAATAAATTTCCTGATCATAGCTTAGGTACAGCCTGTGCTCGAAAATCTGGGGGGGGGGGAGTGGCTAGATGCAATCTCTGGAGCTCTGTGCTGGCCTTCAAAGCCAATATTGAGCATCCGTACTTCTCATTGAAAAGTAAATATGTTGGGTGCAAAAATTACTGAACTGACACGAGCGATTTCTAAGTAGAGGGAGTGAAGGCAGAGCTTGGAAAAGGTATTTTTTATTATTATTATTATAACTCCCAGAGAAGTGGGGGGAAAGGTACATTTACCGAGCTTCAGAAGGAAATTACCTGCATAATTCAGGTTATGGGTTACTAATTAAGATCAGATATGCAATTGTCATTTAGGGGTTTTTGTAAGGGATGACACACCGAAATGCCAGCTCAGTCAAGGGACCTGGATTTATTTTAAGCCAAACTAGTATCACTGGGATAATTTTCTGAAAAGGTTTAATCCCCCAAAATAAAAGACTCCAGTTTACCCAGAATGTGCCAACCATATGGTTTCGTCAAGTTGGCTGGGGAGAATATGGAACTTTGGCTTTCATTCATTTGCCCAGAAGGCTTCATCATAAAGGCGTACCTCGTTGTGATTTTACTCTTAAACTCCCAGAATCACCCAGGCAGCAGAGGGAATTCTGGGATTTGCAGTCCAAAGAAACCCACCAACATGCAAACCTCGGATTAGTCGTGTTTTTTAAACCTTTAAAAGCCCTGAGTGCAGAATAAAAACAAACACATTGGTGGGGCCCATGAGCTCAACGTTTGTGAAGGAACTATAATCCAGTGTGTTCCCTGGAGAGACAAGAACATATAAGAAGAGCCCTGTGCTGGATCAGGCTGAGGGCCCATCTAGTCCAGCTTCCTGGATCTCACTGTGGCCCCTCCAGATGCCTCTGGGAGCACATGAGACAACAAGATCCCTGTCTCCTGGTTCCCCTCCCCTGCATCTGGCCTTTGGAGGGACCTTCCTTCGAAGCCTGAACATTGTACCTCCCCATCAGGGCTTGTCACCTGCGATGGACTTTTCCTCTAGGAATCTGTCCCATCCCCTTTTGAAGGCATCTAGACGCCAGATGCCATCACCACATCCTGTGGCAAGGAGTTCCACAGGTCAGAGATCATTCATCAGGTGAGACAGTTCTCCGAGTGCACCATCAGTTAAGATAAGGGGGCAGCTACATGAAATATGCCCCCCTCTTGTTCAACTAAGCTTTTTCCTATTTTTTTTTAGAAAATCTGGTAATTGTTTATAATATTATTTTACGTACCCGTATTTTTCCATGTATAAGATGCCCCCATGTATAAGACACCCCCCCCTTTTCTAATCCAAAATTAAGAAATCTGAGTGGGGCTTAGCAAGTGTAGGGGGAAAGGGATCAAAGCGCTGCAAAATTGCTTCGATCCCTGCTTTCCCCTCCACTTGTTTTTGTTCTCTCCTCAGCTTACTTCCAGGTATAAGACGACCCTCAATTTTTAGTCTATAGATTTTAGACAAAAGTACAGTCTTTTACACAGAAAAATACAGTATTTTTTAAAAAAAATTTTAACTGCTAACTCCCTTGAGAGTCCTTTTTGGATAAGCTGGATGTAGTTTCCAAAATAAATTCCACTTGAGTTTACACGCACATACGCCACAGCTGACATATGTTGTGGACCGCAAAAAGCTGGTCTTGGCCCTAGGTTGACCTTTTGCTCTTTCATTGCTTTGTGTTCCCCTAAATTCCTCTGAATTTGCTCAAGATTAGTGCAACATATTTTGCTGTCTGAGGCAAAGGATAAATGCAGTCCTCCCTACATGCCACATCAAAAGATCAACAGTACCCATCACAACCAGATAGTGCCGCACATCACAACCAAAGGAAGACAGGTGGACCAGCAGGTTCAGTAGCTAAAGCACCCATCTTCCTTCAGGTGTCGCTGGGTTGTGCACACACAGCACACACAACTTTATCGTCCAAGGCAAAGCTGGGGAGGCTGTTTCAATTTTGTGCCCCTGATTCAAGTTAATTCGCAATCTTCCCTTTCATGTGCCTTGGAAAACCCAAATGGGTTTTTTTTTTTACTGCAGATGAAATGTGGAGACACGGCACACCAAATTTCAGACAGTGAGCCTCAGGGCTTTGTGCGCTCGGCAGCTTGACGAGGCGCTTTCTTTGAAACTGAATAAAGCAGGAAAAAAAGATGGAGCAACTTTCATCCCCACCCCATTGAATTTGGAGCTCTGGACTCAAGACGGAGTTGTAAATCGGCATCGTTCGGCCCTGGAACCGCATCTGGCCACTCCATACAGATCCTTCGGAAGCCACGTGGTTTGGTCTGAATGCACTCCACCAAGAGGCTTCAAACCAAACCCTGATAAAATGTGCCTAAAAGTGTCCTTTGGCATTTGACTTTTCACAGGGATGAGAAAACGCCGCTTGTCGTATCTCTGCCATGCTTTCCTTTGCTGTGTCATATTTGAAATGTGACTGCATCACATTTTTTTAAAAAAAAGGAACTATGTATAGGCGATTGAGTTATTTGCAACTTGTGACTTCAGAACTCTGCTTAGATTCCTCCGGGCCGGGCCGGGAATTGACTGGAGGGAGGGGGGGCAGTAGTGGCCGTGGTTTGGAGCTGAGCCATGACACAAGCAAATTTCTGATCCGGCCGCCACCTTAGACTTCAGCGTTTCCAGCGTGCACCATGTGCAAGCAAAATCTTCCCAAAGGGGCCGAGAATTGACAAGGCTAACCTTCAATTCCGGTTCGGATTAAACTTGTCGTTCTGTAGGCCGAGAGAATTGAAAAAAAAAAAAAAAGGTTGTGCATACTATATTCAATATAATATAAAAATAATTACCAATAAAAATAACTGTGATGACACCCCCAACCACCCCCAGAAAACACATCAAAAACCTCTTTGGGGTACTGAGTCCCAGGTTAAGAAGCTGTGCTTTAGATGTACGCTAGAAGTTGTGAAGGTCGCTCACCTCGCCTGTCTTCTTCACCAATCATCCTTTGCAATTTTACCCCCTTTCAGATCAGTAACAGGGGTTCCTGGAAGGTTGAAGTATTCAGACCATTTCTGATGCCAGATATGTGGCTATTCTCTTGCCCCATTGGCCTTGTGTAGAACAGTTGGCCAAAAAATACCATAGACTCTATTAGCAGGTGAACCAATAAACAACAACCCAGGTTGTGGTTCATGTGTGGAACTCCCGGCCACAGGATGTGGTGATGGCATCTGGCCTAGGTGCCTTTCAAAGGGGATTGGACAGATTCCTGGAGGAAAAGTCCCATCGCAGGTGACAAGCCATGATGGGGATGTTCTATATCCTCCAGGCTTAGAAAGGAGGGACCTCCAAAGGCCAGATGCAGAGGAGGGGGATTAGGAGACAGGGATCTCGTGGTCTCTCGTGTGCTCCCAGACAGGGAGCTGGACTAGAGCGGCCCTTGGCCTGATCCAGCAGGGCTCCTCTTACATTCTTACGTTATGTGGTGCTGCCAAGGTAGATGAGGGAACACAGCTGGCACCTGGCTGTGTCGTGGGGGGGACCTTCCCGCATCTGCATTTTTGTGCTGTGTAGCCTCTTGCAGGTCAATGATTGTCAGAGTCCCAGTGGATTGTCTGGAAACACATACAGACTGGCCACCCAGAGCCCGGAAGAGGTAAAGCCCCAAACCTGTTTGCACACTGTGGCACCATACACGTTTTCACAGACATGCAGTTAAATCTAAGGTAAAGGTTCCCCTTGACATTGAGTCCAGTCGTGTCCGACTCTAGGAGGCGGTGCTCATCCCCGTCTCCAAGCCATAGAGCCAGCGTTTGTCTGTAGGCCATTTCCGTGGTCATGTGGCCAGCGCGACTAGACAAGGAATGCCGTGACTTTCCCATCATGGTGGTCCCTATTTATCGATTCACATTTTTACTTGCTTTTGAATGGCTAGGTTGGCAGGAGCTGGGACGAGCAACGCGTGGATCAGATCTTAGGACGGCTGGTATTCTGACCTTGCAGCACAGAGGCTTCTGCGGTTTAACCTGCAGCGCCACCATGTCCCCGTCCATGCAGTTAAATCTAAGGAAACTGTCAAAGGTGAAGTAGCTGCCAGAGAGTACAAAGTCCCAGAATTTCATGGCTAGATGTGATGTGGCCTGTTTCAAGATGGTGTTCCTTGTAGCCTGCAGTTTATTCTTCTGCAGAATGTTGCTGTCAAGGACATTTACATCCGTCATGGCCAGAATGATGTCATCTGAGAGATTGTGAATGGATGGTAGTTTTCTCAAGACGTTAGTTGTGTTCCTACAGAGCTGGGCACACTGGTAGCATCTAGTTTGAGGACAGAGTGTACATATCTGGACACCCGAACAGGGATTATATCAATATAGGTGGCTTTCCAGATTTGTTGGGTCATGCATCTCTCTGGTGAGAGATGTCAAGCGGAACCAAAGACATGACTTAAGGATCAGCTGGTGCTTGCCATGACTCAGTGAGAACGTTCATGTGGATCCCCCCCCCCAAGTCCCAGATGAGAAGCTTGGAAGCTCAGTTCCTGTATAAAATGCAGAAACTGAATATTTCAAAAATGGATCTTTTGAAAACTTAGAGATTCTTCATTCTCTACTCCTGCACATAAAGGAAAGACCAAAAAAGAAAAGAAAAAATTAAAATAAAAAAATCCCATCTTAATGGAAACTTTCTGAAACTCATGTCCTTAATGACACACCATTAAAAAAAATAAGTTATTCAAGACAGAACAAGTAAAACGGGCGAATAATGAGATTTTGACTTTGATCCAGGCTTTGAGGTTGCGTTTGCTCGTGCAAACTTCTTTCCATCTTACGTGTTCTCTTCCTCTTGTTGGCCTTCCTCAGAATGGGTTTCTTGTAATTCTCATAAAACTTTGCTACCTGCGTAAAGAAACAGCCCTCTCTGATCTCTTTTATGCTCAGCTGAGAACTCTTTGCACAATCCAAGGACTGGAAGTATCAAGAATTTTTCTTCCCTCCCCACTCAGCCCTCCCCATTAAACTCAAATAGGATTAGAAACTTAATCGTCCCAAGTGAAGTAATGCAAAAGTATTGGCCGCTTCCCCTTCACAGAAAGAAAGAAAGAAAGAAAGAAAGAAAGAAAGAAAGAAAGAAAGAAAGAAAGAAAGAAAGAAAGAAAGAAAGAAAGAAAGAAAGAAAGAAAGAAAGTTACTTAGTTCTGTGGCAGGGCAGAACATATCTAAATAAGGAAGTTAAATTATTGTGTGTTTAGTCGTTTAGTCGTGTCCGACTCTTCGTGACCCCATGGACCAGAGCACGCCAGGCCCTCCTGTCTTCTACTGCCTCCCGGAGTTGTGTCAGGTTCATGTTGGTTGCTTCGCAGACACTGTCCAGCCATCTCATCCTCGGTCGTCCCCTTCTCCTCTTGCCATCACACCTTCCTAACATCAAGGTTTTTTCCAAGGACTCTTTTCTTCTCATGAGATGGCCAAAGTACTGGAGCCTCAGCTTCAGGATCTGTCCTTCAAGTGAGCATTCAGGGTTGATTTCCTTTAGAACTGATAGGTTTGTTCTTCTTGCAGTCCAGGGGATTCTCAAGAGCCTCCTCCAGCACCACAATTCAAAGGCATCAATTCTTCGGCGGTCTGCTTTCTTTATGGTCCAGCTCTCACTTCCATACATCATGACAGGAAAAACCATAGCTTTGACTATTCGGACTTTTGTTGGCAAGGTGATGTCTCTGCTTTTCAAGATGCTGTCAAGATTTGTCATCGCTTTCCTCCCAAGAAGAAGGCGCCTTTTAATTTCAGGGCTGCTGTCTCCATCTGCAGTGATCATGGAGCCCAGGAAGATAAAATTTGACACTGCCTCCATATCTTCCCCTTCTATTTGCCAGGAGGTGATGGGACCAGTGGCCATGATCTTAGTTTTTTTGATGTTGAGTTTAAGACCGTTTTTTGCACTCTCCTCTTTCACTCTCATTACAAGGTTCTTTAATTCCTCCTCACTTTCTGCCATCAGAGTGGTGTCATCTGCATATCGGAGGTTGTTGATATTTCTTCCAGCAATCTTAATTCCGGCTTGGGATTCCTCCAGTCCAGCCTTCCGCATGATGTATTCTGCATATAAGTTAAATAAGCTGGGGGACAATATACAGCCTTGCCGTACTCCTTTCCCAATTTTGAACCACTCAGTTGTTCCATGACCAGTTCTAACTGTTGCTTCCTGTCCCACATATAGGTTTCTCAGGAGACAGATAAAGTGGTCAGGCACTCCCATTTCTTTAAGAACTTGCCATAGTTTGCTGTGGTCCACACAGTCAAAGGCTTTCGCATAGTCAATGAAGCAGAAGTAGATATTTTTCTGGAACTCTCTGGCTTTCTCCATAATCCAGCGCAAGTTAGCAATTTGGTCTCGAGTTCCTCTGCCTCTTCGGAATCCAGCTTGTACTTCTGGGAGTTCTCGGTCCACATACTGCTGAAGCCTACCTTGTAGGATTTTGAGCATAACCTTGCTAGCGTGTGAAATGAGTGCAATTGTACGGTAGTTGGAGCATTCTTTGGCACTGCCTTTCTTTGGGATTGGGATGTAGACTGATCTTTTCCAATCCTCTGGCCACTGTTGAGTTTTCCAAACTTGCTGGCATATTGAGTGTAGCACCTTAACAGCATCATCTTTCAAGATTTTAAATAGTTCAACTGGAATGTCATCACCTCCACTGGCCTTGTTGTTAGCCAGGCTTTCTAAGGCCCACTTGACTTCGCTCTCCAGGATGTCTGGCTCAAGGTCAGCAACTACATTGTCTGGGTTGTCCGGGATATCCAACTCTTTCTGATATAATTCCTCTGTGTATTCTTGCCACCTCTTCTTGACGTCTTCTGCTTCTGTTAGGTCCCTCCCATTTTTGTCTTTTATCATGTTCATCTTTGCGCAAAATGTTCCTCTAATATGTCCAATTTTCCTGAACAGATCTCTGGTCTTTCCTTTTCTGTTATCTTCCTCTATTTCTTTGCATTGTTCATTTAAGAAGGCCTTCTTGTCTCTCCTTGCTGTTCTTTGGAAGTCTGCATTCAAGTTTCTGTAACTTTCTCTATCTCCCTTGCATTTTGCTTTCCTTCTCCTCTCTGCTATTTCTAATGCCTCGTTGGACAGCCACTTTGCTTTCTTGCATTTCCTTTTCTTTGGGATGGTTTTCGTTGCTGCCTCCTGGACAATGTTACGAGCCTCTATCCAAAGTTCTTCAGGCACTCTGTCCACCAAATCTAGTTCCTTAAATCTGTTCTTTACTTCCACTGTGTATTCATAAGGGATTTGGTTTAGATTATACCTGAGTGGCCCAGTGGTTTTTCCTAATCTCTTCAGTCTAAGCTTGAATTTTGCTATGAGAAGCTGATGATCAGAACCGCAGTCAGCTCCAGGTCTTGTTTTTGCTGACTGTATAGAGCTTCTCCATCTTTGGCTGCAGAGAATATAATCAATCTGATTTCGATATTGCCCATCTGGTGATTTCCATGTATAGAGTCGCCTCTTGTGTTGTTGGAAAAGAGTGTTTGTGATGACCAGCTTATTCTCTTGACAAAACTCTATTAGCCTTTGTCCTGCTTCGTTCTGAACTCCAAGGCCAAACTTCCCTGTTGTTCCTTTTATCTCTTGGCTCCCTACTTTAGCATTCCAGTCCCCTAGAATGAGAAGAACATCTTTCTTCGGTGTCAGTTCTAGAAGGTGTTGTAAATCTTCATAGAATTGTTCAATTTCAGTCTCCTCAGCAATGCTGGTTGGTGCATAAACTTGGATTATTGTGATGTTGAATGGTCTGCCTTGGATTCGTATTGACATCATTCTATCATTTTTGAGATTGTATCCCATTACAGCTTTTCCCACTCTTTTGTTGACTATGAGGGCTACTCCATTCCTTCTACGGGATTCTTGCCCACAATAGTAGATATGATAATCATCTGAGCTGAATTCGCCCATTCCTGTCCATTTTAGTTCACTGATGCCCAGGATGTCGATGTTTATTCTTGCCATCTCCTGTTTGACCACCTCCAGCTTCCCAACGTTCATAGATCTTACATTCCAGGTTCCTATGCAGTATTTTTCTTTGCAGCATTGGATTTTCCTTTCACTTCCAGGCACGTCCACAGCTGAGCGTCCTTTCGGCTTTGGCCCAACCACTTCATTAGCTCTGGAGCTACTTGTACTTGTCCTCCACTCTTCCTCAGTAGCATGTTGGACGCCTTCCGACCTGAGGGGCCCATCTTCCAGCGTCATATCTTTTAGCCTTTTGTTTCTGATCATGGGGCGTTCTTGGCAAAGATACTGGAGTGGCTTGCCATTTCCTACTCCAGGTGGATTGCGTTTAGTCGGAACTCTCCACTATGTCCTGTCCGTCTTGGGTGTCCCTGCACGGCATAGCCCATAGCTTCTCTGAGTTACTCAAGCCCCTTCGCCACGACAAGGCAGCAATCCATGAAGGGGAGTTAAATTATTAGACAAATTAAAACACAGTGCAGTGAGATCCTTCAAGATATCTTAATTTCATTCATAGGATGTATTATCAGCTTTGTCTTATAAATCCTTGCATATCCTATTGTTCTGAACCACTTTTTAAAAAGTGTCCCTTATGCAAAAGTGTCTGTATGTTACACAGAATTAGATTTACAGACGTAAATGATAGAGTTCCTCCGGATTGTCCAGCTTCAGGAACCAGATAAGAAGCTGCCTTTCTGAACGCTCTCCCATCTCAAAGAAACAAGATCAGGAGTCCAGAAATGTACTGCATGCTGCTCTGCCTGGTGTGCTCGTTTTTTTTCTACATGTAGGTCACAGGGAAGATCATTCAGATCGGTGCTGTCCCAAACCGGCAGCCTATTATTATTAAGATTTTTCAGAGGAGGCGTTAAACTCAAAGCACTTTGATTAACTGAAGGTACAACTAGCAGAGACAGGACAAGCTTGTCATACTACGCATGCTGCAAATAAGCTAGCTATTGTTTTGTGACTGGCCTCAGGAGGCAACTTTGTATTTCATTTGCAAGTCTGATTTTGCCAGCACAGAACTTTGAAGGAACTGTGTACCTAGAGGGAAAATGTAATACGTAGTAGTAAATGCATATGTCACTTTTGAAGTAACATAACAATTGAAGTAAGCTGTCAAGTCTCTAATGATTTGGCCTTAAGTTCATTAGTTTTCTTCACTTGTCATGTACTCACGTCCCACTTTAGGTAAAGGTTCTCCTTGGCATTTAGTCCAGTCGTGTCCGACTCTAGGGCGCAGTGCTCATCCCTGTTTCCAAGCCGTAGAGCCAGCGTTTGTCCATAGACAGTTTCCGTGGTCACGTGGCCAGCACGACTAGACATGGCACACCGTGACCTTCCCACCGAGGTGGTACCTATTTATCTACTCGCATTTACATGCTTTCAAACAGCTAGGTAGGCAGGAGCTGGGACAAGAGACGGGAGCTCCCTGCATCGCGTGGATTTGATCTTACGACGGCTGGTCTTCCGACCTTGCAGCACAGAGGCTTCTGCGGTTTAACCCACAGGGCCACCACGCCCCCCTTTACCCCTGCCCTTATTCCTGGGCCCCTTTGCACAAAGATATCCATTAACTTCAATAGCCTGCCCTGTGGCCAATATCCTATTCAACATTTCCCCATGTGCAGCACTCCCGCTGCAGAAGCTGCTGTGGCAATCTGAGGAGGTTCCAGCTGTGTGGGACCGGACATGCAACCAGCGACACCATCAGATCACCATGCCAACTTCCCGCCCTCAGAAATCCTGTACAGGAAGCTGCCTGGTCTTCAGCCTTTAAACAACTCCCTTCGCTTCTCTCTGCACCCTTCCTTTTTTTCTACAGCTGCAAAATGACCCACCTTGGAGGAGGGAGGTCCTCTGTGTGTGCCCAAAATACCTTCTTGCTCTCCATCAGGGAGGGAGAACTCATAGTTGTCTGGATGCTAGTGGACGGGGGGGGGGAGGGAGAGCCATCTTGTTAGTATGCGACCATCCAGATGATTTTAGGACAGAAACCACGCCAGCTCTGTGCCCGCATTTATTCTGGCAACACAATTACTCGACCTAACAAGGTCACACACCATATCATAGGGACTTTTACCTGTTCCCCTACCAATGTTATTTATGCCACCTTCTGCCAACCATGTTAATCTCTGCTCTACATAGGACGAACGGACAATCTCTATGCAAAAGGCATAATGCACACAAATCAGACATCAGGGATGGTAACCCATAGGAACCCATTTCATTTACCAGGACATTCTACATATGATCTTAAATTCGCCGTTCTGGAACAAAGGAACAACAGGGAAAGAATCCAGAGAGAAACAGCTGAATTGAAATAGATACACATGCTAGACGCCTATCTCTATGGCTTCAATACAAGCCAAGGCTTTTTAGGGCACTGAAAAATATGAACACTACAATAACTGCACAGATCTTTTTGAGAGCGAGACCTGGATCAGCTGCTTCTTACAAGACACTTTCGTCTACATGCAAACCTCTCTGCCTAAGGGATTTCTACCTAAAAGGAAATACAGCTGGTGCCATTCTAAATTGCTCTCCCTCATCCAGGCCCTACAAAACATGAATTTTGGTCTACAGCTATTTTTGACATGCACACAGGGACGAAAAATGCCTAACAGGCACCTCAGCGAAACTGACTAAATTTAAAAAAAAATCAAAAACAAAAAACTGGACCAAGCTTTCTTGGAAAAGACACACAAGAAGCTTTAGCTTCCTAAGGCGTGGTATTTTGGACACCCAATATTCTATTGTCGCACAGTACACAAAAAGTTAAGGCAAAACAGAGACTATTCTTGAAACTCACCCTCTAATTTAATTCCCAGGATCTGACACCATTTTTGACTATTTGAATGACCCCCCTCTACCAGTCTTTGGTCTGCACCGTTAGAGTCTATGTCCAAACGCATTTCATTCAGATGCCCTCATTTCTTTCTGGCTCTCTTGCTCCCTTTTATAACTGCAAAGGGGGACTTCATTCCAGGTATGGTCACCAGGTGTTACCTTAACACAGGATGAAAATGCCAACAATGAACAAATTCAGTAGAAAGATATGGCCCGAATCCTTCTGCTTTTATGTGCACACATCCAGAAGTTGTAAAGCTTACAGTTCAGGAGAACTGATCGTTCCCAGTGAAGACAGGCAGAGTCAGGGGGTTCCAGGAGATAACGCTGCCAAAGAAGACAGTTTTTCTAAGCTCTGTATTCATCTTATTGCTTGATTTCCCCCCCCCTCCCCTCCAGGCATCTTGGGGTTAGATGTGTGTGCTTTTTACTTCTTTATTTTATTTTTTTGAGGTTTGTGCAGCTGTTCAAAATGTCAGCCTAAATATTCATCTAGACCATAGCGTTCACTCTTTCTAAGAGATAATCACTGGCTTCGGAGGATGAACGGCACATTCCTCGTGTTCCAAAATAGCAGTTGGCAGGGAGCGAGGCCAAGCGCTCTGCTCCCGGCAGGAGCCACTTGGACACGATTCTGCACCAAGCCTGTTGGAATGATGGACAGGGTCCTTTTCAGCTGCCATTCCTCCCCCCTCCCGTCGCCCTTTTGTGTAGGAAGACGTACCGGTGGATCAGGGCCCAGCCTTCACCAGGAACAGCCTCCGGCAAATCCTGAGAAGACGATCCTTAAAAGGATTCACTTAGACCGAGATGCTGCTGTTTTTAGGAATTCCACATTTGGGGCAACCGGTGACCTCTTTGACAGGGACGCAGAGTAAGAGCCGGGCCCTTCTTCCTTCTCTGCTCAAATGGACCACCTCACATGGGTCTGTTAAAGAACAGACGTCATCATCCTTTCATGAGCTCTCGTGAATCTGCAAGAGCAGAAAAAACTTGGGAGATTTCAAACCAAGAGGAAAATCCATTTCTGGGATGCGTAGCTAACCCATCAGTGTGTCTGCTGTGGATCATCCATATTTCTCATGAGGGTGGCATCCAGAGTTATGCTTGGAACACAGGCGTAGTAGCTTTAAGGAGTTAAATGATGGATTGTTAAGGAGGTCCAATTCATTGGCTTTCCAGCCTAAGCACATCAAGAACTTTGATTCACTAGATCGTCCATTAATTAATTCATTGCAGCAATGAAATGGAAAATTTAGAGTTGCTGAAAGTCACTGTAATGTACTGATATTATGAGAAATGCTTAAAAAATAGTGTCATCTGGCTTTTTCATGACTATTTTTTTTAAATTAAATTATCTGAAGTTGTTACTGAAAATCTGGACTAATTAGGGAGACAAATTAGATCTTAATGACAAAACTGCTGTTCTGCAGTGCCACCTGTGCCAATGGAATGACATCATCAGCATCATCAATGGCTTTCTTTATTCATATCCAAGTGTTGCACAATTTGAAATTAGGGACATATATGAAATATAGAAGCTTTAGCTTCCTAAGGAGTGGTATTTTGAACACCACTCCTTGAACACCACTTCATCATCTTTCAGTTGAATTACAACTGTAAGATGATGAAGGGGCAGAGGAACTAGAGACCAAATTGCTAACATGCGCCAGATTATGGAGAAAGCCAGAGATTTCCAGAAAAATATCTACTTCTGCTTCATTGACTATGCAAAAGTCTTTGACTGTGTGGACCACAGCAAACTATGGCAAGTTCTTAAAGAAATGGGAGTGCCTAACCACCTTATCCATCTCCTGAGAAACCTATATGTGGGACAGGAAGCAACAGTTAGAACTGGTCATGGAACAACTGATTGGTTCAAAACTGGGAAAGGAGTATGACAAGGCTGTATATTGTCCCTCTGCTTATTCAACTTATATGCAAAATACATCATGCGAAAGGCCAGACTGGAGGAATCCCAAGACGGAATTAAGATTGCCGGAAGAAATATCAACAACCTCAGATATGCAGATGATACCACTCTGAAGGAAATCAACCCTGAGTGCTCACTGGAAGGACAGATCCTGAAGCTGAGGCTCCCAATACTTTGGCCGTCTCATGACAGTGTCATCGAAGGGACCAACATGACTTTGACCCAACTCTGGGAGGCAGAGGAAGACAGGAGGGCCTGGCGTGCTCTGGTCCATGGGGTCACGAAGAGTCGGACATGATTTAAAGACTGAGCAACGACATGAAATATAGGTGAAATTAAAACCAAATTAAAATGTTAAGATAATTTGACCAGAACGGGGCTACTTCAATGGCATTATCTCAGCCACTTATTAAATCTTCTTTTGCACACCTGGTGGGGCAAAAATTGCGTGCCCGTAAGTGCTGGGTTGGTTCAATTTCTCCACAGTCACAGAAAATTTGTCCTATATCCAAGTATTTGTATACTTACTGGTTTGAGCTTTGAATGTTGTATTTTATTTATGTAAACTCTCTTGGATCCTTTTTAAAGAGAAAGGTGGGGTGAAAATATTTTAATAAAACATACAATAATAAAATAATAAATAATAATAAAATAATAATTAAAAAAACAATAATCATTTCTCCTGGCAACTTGCTGTTTAATTTTTAGACAATGTTTAATACTCCCAGTTAAAGACTTGTTTTCTCAATTGCAGGGTGGGACCAGCTTGCACTCAATGAGACGAAATTGCAAAAGGAAGTTTTTAGTCAGCAATAATCTGACCATGATAGCATTCTCGTTATACAGTCGGAATCAGCTCAATGAATTTCAGCCAATAAGTTATTTCAAAATTCTGATCCAGGCAAAAGGATCTTAGAGCTACTAATCAACAGATGCAGGTATTCCATCTTTCCTTCTTTAATGAAACAGAGATGTCTAAGTTGGCTTGGGCACATCGTGAGAATGGTCGGATTCAAAAGGATCTCCTGTATGGAGAATTAGTGCAGGGAAATTGCCCCAGAGGGAGACCACAGCTGCCATACAAGGATATCTGCAAGCGGGATCTGAAGGCCTTAGGAATGGACCTCAACAGATGGGAAACCCTGACATCTCACCGTTCAGCCTGGAGGCAGGCGTTGCACCACGGCCTCTCCCAATTTGAAGAGACCCTTATCCAGCAGGCTGAGGCAAAGAGGAAGTCACAAAAGCAGCAAAAGCAGAGAGCGGGACAGGGGACAGATTGTATTTGTCTTCAGTGTGGAAGGGATTGTCACTCTCGAATTGGCCTTCTCAGCCACACTAGACGCTGTTCCAAGTCCTCCATATAGAGCACGTTACCATAGTCTTTCGACACTGAAGGATGCCTAACCTCATGGAAAGAAAACAGATGATAGAAATGGTGGGAAATCACAGAAGAATCACAACTGGAAGACGACATCTTATGGGCCTTCCATTTGATCCCATATTTGAGAAGGAGCTATTTCACAATCAAAGTCTTGTCCAAAGGTTCCTGAAAGTTAATAGATCTGTACAGAAACCTGTACAGTCATTTTGAACGCAATTACATCCTCTACCATCTGTTGGCATTGAAATATTTTCTCCTTTTTTAATTTTACCGATGACCTGCAGCTTGGTGCAAGTTCTTCTTCCAAGGCTGCTGAAAGCCATAATAACAATGATAAAGCACAATGAAGACAAGCCAAGATGAAACGAGAGTGAAACCTCAAATAACAGGCGGCAAAGCCCGCAGATGAAAGGACAACGAAAAACCACGAAACAGATTTCGAAAGCCATCAGGAAGCGGCTGAAAGCAGATGCCACTTGGCCTGGCGATTCCGAAAAGATAACAAAAAGGGTCACGAGTGACCGTGTCGAGGGGGAGATTTCCAGAACAGCCCAGTGCCACAGAGAAGACACCCTGGAAGGATCACCCAGAAAAGGACCAGTGGAAATATCATCACTAAATATCGCTGGTTCAATGATAGAGAAAGTGCTCCTCCCGGTCCTCGAACCTCTGTGTCATTTGAGGCTTTAAAAGGAAAGACAGAGGTTCTATAGGCTGAAGTCAAATGGTCATCCCAGTTACAACAGACTGGGATGACCTTGACACACGTGCCCGTGACTGAGTCAATGGTGTCCATTGCTCGCGATTACCAGTCGGTACTCGTCTGAACGTCTTCTGCCAAGTTCAGCTGCCGGTCCGGCTCAGTCCTCACATACCTCACGCCCGTGAGCGTTGACATCTTGAGGAGCACAGAAAACGGCATCAGACTTTCTCAGCAGTGGCGCCTTCTCTGTGGGACTTGACTCGAACTCAACTTGCCGCTGCCATCATCTTCAGAGGCAGGGGCCAGCTCTGAGAAGGGTAGATGGTTCGCTGTCATTGCGCGCATGTACGCACCGGCCTCACTTTCCTTCCAAGCCTGCTTTTTCAATGTGTTCGCCCCCACTGGGGGAGCAAGCCACTAGTTTTAAGATCTGACTCAGTACAAGATAAATGTGGCAATGAAAAACATTGATTTCACCCGCCATGAATGAAACAGACCATGTGACTTGAGGATAAAAGGCTTTGTGAAACTGTTGATTCTGGGGTTTCAGTTTCTGTTGGGTTCATTTTAAGGTTGATAATTCTTCAAACAAATTTTGTACAAGTATTCCTTGCAATAAACATCATGAGCTAAGCAGCTCTAAATCTGAGCTGTTCCCAAGTCCATTATCGTCCTTTGAAAAGGTAAGCTCCGAAAATAGTGATGACATCTCTCTCAAAACATTAGGATCTTTCAGCTTTGGAGTGGGTTGATCAGGGATGAGCGCTGTTATCGCTCAGGGTTGGTAGCGCATCAACTTGTACATTTACCTCTGATCTAGGTGCCATATAGTGGGGGAGTGGAGCAGAGTTTTTACAGTTTCCTTTCCCCCTTTTCTTTTCCTATTTCATAGGAGCAAAATAATCAGACCGCTTGCTCTGATCTACTAGCTTCTTCTGCTTTCTAGCTAGGAGGGGGAGACAGGAAGGAGTGTGAGCAACTTTGGACGCAGGACAAAAACTTGCAGGCTCATCTTTTGTGAGAAAAAAATTCCTCGTTTGAAATACAATTCCCATGCTTCAGCCGCCGAAATGGTAGCTGTCCTATTCTGGGAAGTGTAGTCCTTAGAAGAAAAATCTTTGAAGTCTTTTAACAATATTAAATGAATTCAGAGGTCAGTGGGCCCTCTTTCACCAATCTGCCAAAAATCTGTGGATTTCCACCATGGGCAACTGGAGGGTGGATTCGATGGCCTTTGGGGTCCCTTCCAGCTCTGTGATTCTACAGGTATGACTTTATCATCAAGATACTTCCATACTAAACTGGAACACCTGTCGTAAGTGGATGGGGGTTGTATTTACCAGTCGTAGACTCGGAGTTTATCGCTAAAGCTCAGACTTGCAGTCAAGAGAAACCGTTCCCTGAAACTTTGCAAAATTCAACGAAAAGGAAAACCAGCCAAAACCAGATCCCGATATCTCATTGGACTACATCCAGGTTTAGTCCTCCCCAAAGCAGAACCCTCTACCCAGTGTGGTGCAGCCGACAGAGGGGCAGATAAGGACTCAGGAGACCTGGGTTTGATGGAGACTCATGGGGGTGGGTGGGGTACAACGGGTAAATAATAAAATTACATGCCACCAAGGGACGTGGTAGCGCTGCAGGCTAAACCGCAGAAGCCTGTACTGCAGGGTCAGAAGACCAAGCAGTCATAAGATCGAATCCACGCGACGGAGTGAGCTCCTGTCACTTGTCCCAGCTCCCGCCAACCTAGTGGTTCGAAAGCATGCAAATGCAAGTAGATAAATAGGGACCACCTCGGTGGGAAGGTAACAGCGTTCTGTGTCTAAGTCGCACTGGCCACGTGACCACGGAAGATTGTCTTCGGACAAACGCTGGCTCTATGGCCTGGAAACGGGGATGAGCACCGCCCCCTAGAGTCGAACACGACTGGACAAAAATTGTCAAGGGGAACCTTTACCTTTACCTAAGCCAGTTCCAACTTATGGCAACTCTTTTCAAGATTTTTTAGGTAGAGAGTAGTTAGGTTTCCCACAGCCTTTTTTTTGGGGGGGGGGGTACTCTGATACCATCTAGCTTGCTAAAGCTACCCTGGCTGGCTCTTTTTGTGAGAGGCACAGTGGGGAATCCAACCTCCAACCTCTCTCCCCTTAACAAAGTGCACAACTTGCTGAGCTATCCAGCTAGCAAGGTAAGATACTGTAAAGGTGAAGGTTCCCCTTGACAATTAGTCTAGTCGTGTCCAACTCTAGGGGGCAGTGCTCATCCCCGTCTCCAACCCACAGAGCTAGCGTTTTGTTCGAAGACAGTCTTTGATGGTCACGTGACCAGCGTGACTAGACACAGAACGCCATTTGCTTCCCCACCGTGGTGGTACCTATTTATCTACTTGCATTTTTACATGCTTTTTGAACTGCTAGGTTGGCAGGAGCTGGGACAAGCGACAGGGGCTCCCTCTGTCACGTGGATTCGATCTTATGACAGCTGGTCTTCTGACCTTGCAGCCCAGAGGCTTCTGCGGTTTAACCTGCAGCGCCACCACGTCCCTTTTCCAGCTAGCAAACCACTCCTTAAATATCTCACTTCCCTTGAAAGCCCTATTAGGGTCTCTCTCAGTCAGTTTCGACTTGGCAGGGCATAATGACAACACGGCGGCCCCTTTGAAATCAATAGGACTTAGGCCCATATTGATTCATTACAATGGGTCCACTCTAAGGTGGATTTACTGTATCTCTTTGTGACCACAGCCACCTTCTTTAATCTACCTCTGATCTCTAACTCCTCCAATGAAGCCAGAACGTTTTTCAAAAAAGCATGGACAGAAAGAGAGAGCGTGGAGAGAGAGAGAGAGAGAGAGAGAGAGAGAAGACAGAAGACTGAAGCCCGAGGCATGCTTCTGGGTGTTCTCAAAGTTTTGACTTGTTTCACGTTAAAATATAGCAGCCTTTAGGATACCCCTAAGTTGTCTTTTTAAATTTGTTCTTTTGTTTTGACCGACAAAGCTTGCACCGACTTGGCACGGCTACCTCTTCTACAACGTTTTCAGGAGTTACAAGTTCTCGAGGGCTGGACCAAGAAGGATGATCAACTAATCTCTCTTTCACTGGTGGGGATCTGGCCTGTCATTTACCAAGACAGGGAATGTGTTTAACACATGTCAGGGTTGGGACATTTAGCACCCTGCATAGAAAACAGATGGGTTATCGAGGGCTATTCTGGAGAAAGTCCTCCAGGTGAATAATGGTCTGTGCCCTGGCAGCAGAACCCTGTGTTCCTGTTTGTTTGGGGGTTCTATGAACCTCCCTCGGGGCGATGCCCAATCAGCCCAACGCTGGCCTGCTTAACCATTTGAAAATCATCAGAAGTTTCTTTCTTTCTTCACTTGCTTGCTCGAAAATTCATTGCCTTCCGCTTTTCAGCTCAACACCGCTCCCAAAGAGAAGTACAGTAGGCAACATTATTCTCTGAAAAGGTTTTAAAACATTGTGTAAACGCAAATTAAAACAAGTTTTTAACCACAAATGACAGTCAGAGCAATGCCGTCTTGTCTTCCTCCTGGAAGTTCAACAGGTGAAAAGTGAGGTATGTAACAGACCTGTCTCCCTAAAGAGACCAAGGGAGTACCTCTGGGCACAAAGCTACCACTTTTATTTCCCGAGGTAGGTCCTCTAGGCCTCAGAAGTGCATAGTAAGCCCCCATAGACAAGCCTGAACCTTACAAGTAGCCTTGGGTTGCTTCTAAAGCAATAAACCTTAGACTATGTGCTTCCTTAGAACGCACACCAGCCTTGCAAAGTAGAACAGTAGGACCTTTTAACTCCTATATGGAGTACAGTGGTGCCTCGCATAACGGGCGCCCCGTTTAATGACGAATCCGCATAGCGACAATGTTTTCTATGGGGGAAAATCGCTTTGCGATGATCAGTAAGCTGTTTCGCTTACCGATTATCGCATAAAAATGTTTTTCCCCAGCTGATCGGCAGTTCCAAAATGGCTGCCAGGTAAAACAGGGACGGATTCCTCCCCAAAATGGCCACCGTATGGAGGATTTTCGCTTAAAAGATAAGTTTTAAGCCCATAGGAACGCATTGAAAGGGTTTCAATGCATTCCTATGGGCATTTTAAATCCGCATAGCAACGAATCCGTATAGCCACGATTTTTGCTGCACAGAGTATCATCGCTATGCGGGGCACCACTGTATATGAATCTTTCTTTCAAGGTGATTGCAACATTTTCTCTCTAGTTCTCATAGCAATCAATAAAAATTTAGACACCGGTCAGTAATAGAAGTGGATGCACCCTCTAAACAAGACAGCAAAAAATCTGTAGGGCTACCGTGCAGAGAGACACCTATTAGTGGAGAGATTAACTTATTTCTGCAATTATGTATATACAGTGGTACGTGGCAAGACGAATGCCTCGCAGGATGAAAAACCCGCAAGATGAATGGTTTTTGCGATCGCTATGGCTTCTTCTATGGCCGTGCTTCGCAAGACAAATGTTTTTCACAAGACCAATGCCTTGAAAGATGAATGAATTATTTTCGTCTTGTGAGGTTCCTATAGGAATGCATTGCAATGCATTCCTATGGGAAGCTGCTTTTCGCAAGACAAAAATTTTGCAAGACAGCGCTACTCGCGGAACGAATTACTTTCGTCTTGCGAGACACCACTGTATAATGTATATATGTTGATGGCAGAAAAAGAGGAGGAATTAAAGAGTCTCTTAATGAGGGTGAAAGAGGAGAGCGCAAAAAACGGTCTGAAGCTCAACATCAAAAAACACTAAGATCATGGCCTCTGGTCCTATCACCTTCAGGCAAATAGAAGGGGAAGATAAGGAGGCAGCGACAGATTTTACTTTCCTGGGCTCCATGATCACTACAGATGGTGACAGCAGCCCCGAAATTAAAAGACGCCTGCTTCTTGGGAGGAACGCAACGACAAACCTAGACAACATCTTAAAAAGCAGAGACATCACCTTGCCGACAAAGGTCCGCATCGTCAAATCTATGGTCTTTCCAGTAGTGATGTATGGAAGTGAGAAATGGACCATAAAGAAGGCTGACTGCTGAAGAATTGGTGCTTTTGAATTGTGGTGCTGGAGGAGATTTGAGAGTCCCCTGGACTGCAAGGAGAACAAACCTATCCGTCCTGAAGGAAATCAACCCCGAGTGTTCACTGCAAGGACAGATCCTGAAGCTGAGGCTCCAATGCTTTGGCCATCTCATGGGAAGAGAAGACTCTCTGGAAAAGACCTTGATGTTGGGTGTGAGTGGGTTCTCTATTACCTTGGGGAGTAATTCTTCCCGGGGAGACAAAAGAGGAGTCAGAATTGAAAATTAAAGTATTTTTATTAACAATTGGGTTCACTATTGGGTTCACTTCTTCTTCTTGGTTACAAACAACAGAACTTTGAACTGATAACTGGGGAGGAGAACTCTCCCAAAACCATAACATGGATTTTTCTTCATTCAAATCTTTTAATAGTAAATTCTTGCTTTTTCCTCCTCCTCCGTTGGTTGCCTCATGAAGTTGTTTCGTACTGCACACAGAGTCCCGCAACAAGGGTGGCGGGCCCAATCTCCCTCTCTCTGGACTCTTTCCTCTAATTCTGGTGGGATATGATGTACCAGACGTGCTGGACCTTGTTTCATCGGGTACACCAGCACCTTCCATTCCTCCGAACTCAAACCAGGGATGATGGGTCTTATCTTACTGCTAGCTCGGTTTTCTTCCTCTTCACTCGTTAGATTCACTGAGGGTCTTTTAACTGGAACTGAAAAGACTTGGACATCTCTCTCTGTTTTCCCGGATTCGCTCTCTCTAAAGACAGACACCTTCTCCGTCTCTTTAGAAACGCTCCCTTCTTCAGTTGTTAAGAATACATCTATCTTCTCTCTCTCTTTTAACACCTCAGGTCTTTCTACTGGTTTCTTCTCCCTTTCACCATGAACCGGTCTCCTGTCTCCTCCCTCTGGTCTATCTAACGGTCTCAACTGCTTTTCTTTCGCGCGCGCTCCTTCCTCTCGAGCTCTCTCTACTTTCGTCTCGCGACTTTCCTCTACCTCTTCTGCTTGTCTTTTTGCCTCGGGTTTCTTTGGTTTTTCTGATTCTACCTCAATTACCTGAGGGGACGGCTCACTCTTAGTGGTCTCTCTATTCTCCTCCTCACATTGGGAAAGTGTGAAGGCAGGAGGAGAAGGAGACGACAGAGGACAAGATGGCTGGACAGGGTCATTGAAGTAACCAACATGAATTTGACCCAACTCTGGGAGGCAGTGGAAGACAGGAGGGCCTGGCGTGCTCTGGTCCGTGGGGTCACAAAGAGTCGGACACGACTAAACGATTAAACAACAAAAGATCTAGGGAGCTAATTTGAGCTTTTTAGAACAGTGTATGTCCACCAAATGTTGGACTTCCAGGTGGAATGAAGACATATGGGGTGGGGCTTACATGGATCCCCACTTCCCCATCAATCCGTTCAGAACCCTACTCATACTATATCATTTGCTTTAATCAACTGGATGTCATTTTGGGTGGTTCCCGGCAGAAGATTCTCAGTGTCAAAATGCAGCATGCTCCTCTTCTCTCTTTGAATATATCTGCACAGGAGAACTGCACAGCACTTTCACTATGAAGGCTCTGCCCAAAGAAACCCTTTTCTTTCTATGCCTTAGAATTCTCTGCAGTAGTTCGGCATAAAAGCATCCTACCGGGAAATTCTCGAACTTCAAGTCCCAGCCTTTCTTATGAAGGAGCCACTGAGATTAAAATGAAATCAACCTTCTCTAAACCCATAGTATATAGCTCTATATAGTTATAATTTTCTTCCAGAACGTTTGACTTTTCTTTTGTGGACGCAACAGAATCTCATCCCTTGCTTAGACTTTGTGTAAAATCGCATGTTTTAGAGAAAGCATCCCAATTAAAGAAGGGCAGCATCAGAAGGGCATCAACAAGCTGGAACCTGCCAGCAGGAAAGTGAGTCAGATACAGTAGCACAGGGTCTGGAAACCATGTACCGAACAGTTTTGAGGGGATTGGGTATGTGTCATCCACAGAAGTCTTCAAATAAAGATGGTGTACACTTATTTTTTTTTCTGCTCCAGAAGGCAGGGCCTGAATGAATGGGTGCAATGACAAGAAAGACAGTTTGCAACTTAATTATGCAGGCTGCACATGGCCCCTTCTCCTGCAGTGAACTGGGTACTCAATTCACAAACCTCAGGAGGATGGAACGCCAATTCCAGCCTTGAGCCGACTACCTGAGGCCATCCGGATTGAACTCCGGCCGTGAGCAGAGTCTCAGCTGCAGTACTGCATTTTAACCACTTCGCCGCGAACCCATGCCAAGCCACCCCGGAAGTTGGAGAAAGTGGAAGCGCAACAACACACTGGCCCCAACTGTGAAGTGCTACAACAAGTAATACAGGGAGTCCCCAACCCCAAGCTTATTCATTCATCCATCCATCCATCCATCCATCCATCCATCCATCCATCCATCCATCCATCCATCCATCCATCCATCCATCCATCCATCCATCCATCCATCCATCCATCCATTTATTTATTGGCCCGACTTTCTGAGCAGAACTGTTTCAAAAACCTTCCAATCCCCAATCCAGCCGTAGGTCGCTGAGCGAGGGTCAGGCTTGAGCGGCTTCTCTTCCTTTGCTGTCGATTTAGAGCATTCTTGAAGCTTTCCAAGGACAGCTTACTGGGTGTTTAAGAAAAGGAGAGAGAGAGGGAGAAAAAAAAGGAACAACTTCATAACAACTTTATAGAATATTATTGCAGGGTCTCCGGGAGGTGAGGAGCCGGTGCAAACGGCTTGCCCTCAGCATCGCTCCCCGGCATCTTTTCCACCCTGCCTCGTTTACCACCGACAGATTCCCCCCCCCCTCCAGAGGCAGTTTTGAACTTCTATAGGGAGGCAGGAGGTTAAACCGAAACTGTTAACTGTGTCTTTTCAAAAGTGACATTTAATACAGGGCATAAATCACAGGGGTGAGCCTGTTACTCCTTCAGGAATGCAATTACATAGGGTCAAATAAAACATGAAAGGGCCCAACAAGTTTTAAAATGTAGTATGTTCGGCCAAGCCAGGCAAGGAGGAATGCGAAGCAGCTCAGCTATGCTAACATCCACATGTTGGCCTGTTTAACAGGAGGGGCGGTGGGTCGGTGTGGGTCGGTGTGTGTGTGGGGGGGAAGGATTAGGAGGAAAGGATTTTGCTCTTTAATGATTATGTTGTTAAAGAGAAGCAGAGGGGCACACACACACACACACACACACACACACGAACACACGAACACACACACACACATCTATTTGGGTTCTGGGGCTGTCTCTCTCTCCGAGCAGCCTTCCACCATTGGAGCGTTCGGCCCTTCCCACCGTCGCTTACTGTACTCATTCAAAGCAGGTGTCTTTTCTGTGTTTCATTACGTTAATTGCCAACCCCGGACCCAAGCTCCGTGCCATCTCCACTTAAGCGCACTCGGGAAAGGCCCCTTCGACGGCTGCACAACAGGGAGGGCGGGAGGAGGAGATGAAGGGGGCTGCTGGGATTCTGGACCTGGAATCCCAGACAACCATTAATCAAGGCTTTGATGCTAGACTTCACTCCGAGGGAGTCCTATTTATCGGCCAGCGACCGGCTTGGCCTAATTCAGTCCATCTGAACGGCTCTCTTCCTTAGCCCTTTGATGCCCTGCTCTGCTGTCCGGAGCAGATTCCCGCAAGCCAGTTCCTTCCATCCTTTAGAAAGATGCTCGGGGAAAAATGTCTTAAAATCCCTGTGGGAGTTTAAAGGGCGAGGTGGCGATTCCCTTGAACCCCCTCCAAAGCTCACAAGATAAGACTGGTCCTTTAGTGATCCCCAACTTCAGGCCTCCAGACATTCTTGGACTTCAACTCCCAGAAATCCTGGCCGGCAGAGGGGATGGTGAAGGCTCCCGGGAGATGCAGTCCAAGAACATCTGGACGCCCAAAGTTTTGGACCACTGCTTTAGGGAGTCCGGTCTCTCCGTGGTCTTGGTGAAACGCAAGCTGTAGTGATGGCCAAGAAGGTCTTCCCAGCTTCTTAGCCTCTTCTTCTATTCCCACCTGGTTTGACTGGGCTACCACTATGTGTCCTATCATGGGGCTGTTCTGAAGGCATCTTGGAAGCTTCCACCAGGACAAAATGATGCTATGGGTCATCCTTGATACGACATGGCCTCCTACCGCATGAGATCTTTAATTTCCTTCCTCTGTTTGAAGGTACTCTGGATCAAAAAGGCTCCCCAGTCCAAGTCTGGTTGAAAAGTAAAGATCAAAGAGAAGATGCATTGACGTTGCTCATCCGTGTTTAAGAGCAGCTGGGCAGATACACACCTGGTCACAGGTTTCCTTACTATGGTGAGGCAAACTGCATCTCCTTCTAAACAACAGCACTTATTTCTAGATTTGTGTCCCGTCAATATGCATCTACCTATTTCTCTGCCTAAATCCGCACATGCAAATTTGATCGAAAACATGTGTCCTCATAGCTGTGAAATCACACACCCTGCTCACATCTTCTGGTCGATGTCGCAAGTTTTACACATATAAAACCTATTTTGTTTCAACCATGCTGATCATCACTATTTTGGATTTAATTCAGCAAATAGATTCTGAGCTTCACGTCGTACCACAATCCTTTTTAGAATCTCTGGGATTGTATATATAGGATCATAAAGGATATTGTGTCCAAATATTTTTTTTTCTGATTAGAAAAAATATAATTTCCCAGTAATCTGCACTAATTAGACGGCAAATCTCATTTTGTTTTGTTCCCTTCTCCATTTTTCAGATAAGCCATCCGTTTTTATTAAATGTTAATTTCAGTTGAGATAAATTTTACTTAAAATTGGCACAAGGACAATGCAATTTACAATGCAATTTACGAAGGCTACAGCATTTGGGGCTCTTTAGTCTAGAGAAAAGGTGCCTGAGGGGGGGACATGATTGAGGCGTATAAAATGATGCAGGGGGATGAATCAAGTGGATAGAGGGCAGCTCCTTTCCCTCTCACGCAGTTCCAGAACCACAGGACATCCACTCCAGTTGAGTGTTGGGAGAGTGAGAACAGAACAAAGAAAATCTTTCTTTGCCCAGCATATTATTAGTCCATGGACCTCCTGGCCACAAGATGTGGTGATGGCATCTGGCATCTAGATGCCTTGAAAACAGGATTGGACAAACTCCTGGAGGAAAAGTCCCATCGCCATGATGGGGATGTATTATCAAGACCAGCCATGATGGGGATGTATTATCTCCAGGCTTCGAAGGAAGGTCCCTCCAAAGGCCAGATGCAATATTAATAAAGATCAGACGTCTTTATAAGTCTGTAGCTATGTACATTTTATGTTATCAATTAATCTAAGCAGTGCCAGACGTATGAAAATCGCCTTATACCTTCGGATTCCAATATGAATACAGTGGTGCCTCGCTTAACGAGTGCACCGTTTAACGAAAAATCCGTATAGCGATCCCTCTTTGGGGATCGCTATACGGATCAGCCCCAATCGCCGCACTCGCTTTGCGACGATTGGGGCTCCGGCGGCCATTTTGGAGCCGCCGAACAGCTGATCGGCGGCTCCAAAATGGCCGCCGCATGACCCGAAATGGCCCCTATCAGCGTTTTCGCGCCCTCCCCTTGCTTAGGGAGGTCGCGAAAACGCCATTGCCGCGGATGGCCCGAAATGCCCCCCGCAGCGTTTTCGCGACCTCCCTAAGCAAGGGGAGGGTGCGAAAACGCTGATAGGGGCCATTTCGGGTCATCCGGCGGCCATTTTGGAGCCGCTGATCAGCTGATCGGCGGCTCCAAAATGGCCGCCGGAGCGAAAACATCGCTGGAGGGGGTAAGTTTAGACACTTATTGGAACACATTAAACTAAGTTTAATGCGTTCCAATAGGTTTCCCTGCCCCGCACAGCGATGTTTTCGTATAGCGAAGGTTAATCCGGAACGGATTAACCTCGCTATACGGGGCACCACTGTACTTAGGTGTGCAATATAAATTTGTTTTTAATTAGCTATGTTAATCCATTTATAGAACCTCAGTTCTGATCACATTTTTAAAGGCGATCAAAAGGAATTACCCAACTACACCATAGACGAAAAGAGGTTGGTTCGTGATGTTGTGTACACTAGCCAATCAGGACTGTAGTTAAGGTCACCGACTGAAAACAAAGGACATCATGTGACTTCATCTTCTTCACTTCTGCACCTTTTGCATGTGGCAAGAAATGGCTTGGAATAGGGTTGGAGAAATGCCAGATGTGACCCCCTATGCCATATATTTCCTTTACCAACAGAGTTTGGGGGGGGGAGTGGGACGCAAATCCACAACAACCATCTATATCCGGTGATCTGCACCATTGTGTACCATTAGCATAAAGAAGTTGTGCAATGCCCAGTTATCCTGTGGAACCTCTTGCCACAATGTGTGGCGATAATTGGCAATTTTGAGAGCTGTAAAGGGAAACTGGATATATTTGTGGGAAAAGAAGGCCATCAATAGCAACCAGTCAAGATGGCTATGCATCACCTCCAGAGGCTGGTGGGGCTTTGTGAGTTACTGAAGAACATATGACAGATGCTGCAATTGCGTGCCTGTCCCACAAGCAGATTCCATAAAGGCCACAACTGGCCACTGAACTGAATTTGGGACTGGATAGGCGCCCTTGGTAGGGGATGTGGTGGCGCTGTGAGTTAAACTGCAGAAGCCTCTGGGCTGCAAGGTCAGAAGACCAGCTGTCGTAAGATCGAATCCACGCAATGGAGTGAGCTCCTGTCGCTCGTCCCAGCTCCTGCCAACCTAGCCGTTCGAAAACATGTAAAAAATGTGAGTAGATAAATAGGTACCACCACGGTGGGAAGGTCACGGTGTGCTATGTCTAGTCGCGCTGGCCACGTGACCACGGAAACTGTCTACGGACAAAACGCTGGCTCTATGGCCTGGAAACAGGGATGAGCACCACGCCCAAGAGTCGGATACAACTGGACTCATTATTAAGGGGAACCTTTACCTTTATCTTGGCCCTTGGTTGTCATCGAAGCGACCAACATGAATTTGACCCAACTCCGGGAGGCAGCGGAAGACAGGAGGGCCTGGCGTGCTCTGGTCCATGGGGGTCACGAAGAGTCGGACGGAACTTAATGACTAAACAACAACAGGCCCTTGGTGGGATCAAGACGGACTCTCTTTATGTTCTCCTCAAGTCTGTCAAACGCTTTCCACAGGGTTTCTTTCTTTCTATTTTTCTTCCCCGGCAGAAAATGGTGGAAACTTCTTGTTTTCTTCTTAACTTCACTGGCAAGCAATTAAGCACAACTGGCAGAAACTTTTCTTTGGTAAGTGACCAAGGCACCCCTCGCCAGATCCGTTGCTGCCCAACAGCTGCTCCAACGGCAAAAAGGGTTTCACCTTTCCTTACAGGCAACACACACACCTGGTATTATCTCATTTGATTTCCTTGGACGGCCGGAGGAAAATTAAAGGTTAGCAAAAACGCCTGTCATCTTTCAGCGGGAGCTGTCAGTTATTTCGGTGTGGAACCTGCCCTTCGCCTTTTTTATTTCTTTCTTTTCCCCCCTTTTTCCTTTGACCTGACTACTCCCTTCTTGTTTTTGAGGCTAAAAATACCGCCCGCAATGTCCCTTCAAGTTTTGTGAAGTTTCAAAGAAACTAAGAAAAGCCAGCTGCTCTTCAGTTGGCAAGGGAATAAAAAGAATAGGTTCCGTTTTTTTCTCCTCAAATATCTGCTATGCAAAAGTGGACAAACAATCATGACAGGGACTGATTTGAATCATGCACACATTTCTTCTTATATGCCATAAATGTACCGTGTTTCCCTGAAAATAAGACAGGGTCTTCTATTAATTTTTGCTCCAAAAAATGCACTACGGCTTATTTTCAGGGGAGGTTTTATTTTACAGTTATGTCATCTTCTGGTTGCTGCACAATGTGTTTGTGTAGCAACCAGAAGTTTCATTTAACGGGGGCTTATTTTGGGGGTAGGGCTTATATTAAGAGCATTCTGAAAAATCCTACTAGGGCTTATTTTCAGGTTAGGTCTTATTTTCGGGAAAACAGGGTATGTAGATTCAAATATGGGTTATTTGTGCTTGTTTGGTTGTTTGCTTGCTTGCTTAAAATATTTTTTCCCCACCTTTCTCCTTAAAAGGACCCAAGGCAGCTTCCAGCAATTAAAAGACAATGTTTAAATGTTAAAACTGATGAGTATCTAAATATTAAAAAATAATTAAACAAATATTATATTAAAAATGGTCAATAAAATCAATACTGAAAACGCATTTAAAAATAACAAGAATCCATTTAAAAAAAAAAACCCTCCTCGGGCAGCCAGACACTCGGAAAGCTTGTCCGAAGAGAAAGGTCTTTGTCTGCTTGCAGAAGGACAGCAAGAAGGGGCCAGCCTGGGCTCCAGTGGGAGGGAGTTCCACAGTCCTGGAGCAGCCACAGAGAAGGCCCTCTCCCGTGTCCCCACCAAATGCACCTTTGAAGATGGCGGGACTGAGAGAAAAGCCTCACCTAATGATCTTAACTGCTGGCTCATAGACGGAGATAGCTCATCAACGAGAATTCAAAACAACAGAGGACCTACAAAATGTTATGTCTGCCATCTTGAGTAACAAGTTGAAACAACCAATGTCTAAAACATTTTACCTCTGAATTTCATGACCTATCTGACTTGTCATTGTATGGAACCAAGATACCAACAAATCCAAGCACATTAAGAAAGAGGGGAAACTTACAGATTTACAGACTGGCTACCTTAAGACTTCATGGCTCTAACGTCTACTTGGTCAACCCTCATTCATCTGCTATAGAATACTGTACCCGGTCCAGTCTAGACACTATTTTTTAAAAAGCACACTTTATCAGAGCCATGGAAGAAGAAGCTGGAACTCTTGGCTCAAACCCTTCTCTTTTGTTAGTCATTCTTACAAGTGTGTTTGTGTAAGATGAACATATATACAGGTTGAACATTAAAACATCATTCAGAATTCACAAAATGGTATCAAAACATATGTTTTATGTGGGAGAGCCACAGAGAATTGTATATCCCGGACTAGCCACATCTGGGAATGGCTGCACTGCAGCCACTGGGACTCAAATTAGTCATCATCACGTCACTCCTTAAGTATCATTGACTTCAGCCAGTCTCCTCTAAATGTCAGTTCAGAGTGGGCACAGAATCATTTTCTGCACAAAGCAGATCTCTTTAGTCACCTCTCCTTGGGGCTACCTTTCACGTCCAAAGCTCCACACACATGAAATGATTTTGCACAAATTGGAGATTTCCCACTGATGCCTGAGAAGGCAGTCCAAGATCAAGAAGAGAAAGTGTGGGTGTTCCTTGATGCCACAATAACACTTACAGTTATTGTGAATGTACTTTTTCTGCTATTTGATTTATTATATGCTGCACTGTTTTGACCATGTTTCTGTCAACCACTTTGGGAACATGATTATACTGGAAATGGGCTGAAAGGGACCTTGGAGGTCTTCTAGTCTGACCCTCTGGCCAAGGCGAGACCTCAGGGCGTCCCGGACCTCATACCCTCCCGGACAGATGGCTGTCCAATCTTTTCTTGAAAACCTCCAGCGATGGGGCACACACTGCCTTGGGAGGCAAGCTGTTCCACTGCTTCATGGTTTGCACCATCAGGAAATTCCAGGTTGGATCTTCCTCTGACAAGATCTCTCTTTATTAATGTCTATCAATGAATGAATGAAAGCACCCAGAGAAGCAGGAACTTGTACAAAAGTACAGTGGTGCCCCGCATAGCGACGATAATCCGTGCAGCAAAAATCGTCGCTATACGGATTTGTCGCTATGCGGAACAAAGAAGCCCATAGGAATGCATTAAAACACGTTTAATGTATTCCTATGGGGAAAAACTCACAGTTCTGCGAAAATCCTCCGTGCAGCCACCATTTTCGCTACGCGGTAAGAGAGAAATCCGGGCAAAAACACAGCGGGCGGCCATTTTATTTACCCGGCAGCCATTTTGGAACCGCCGATCAGTTGTTAAAAAAACATCGCTATGCGAAAATCGGTAAGCGAAGCGCTTACCGATCATCGCAATGTTTTACCATTAGAAACATCGCAATGCGATTGCTTTTACGATCGCAAAAAACACATCGCTATGCGGATTCGTCGTTAAACGAATCACTCATTATGTGAGGCACCACTGTACTCTAATATTGACACAAATGTAATGGTTCCAAGTTGAACATTTCTCTATCTTGAGAGGACTCCATGTAACGCTGAATCCAGCTCAGAAATGGCTAGAACCCGATTTATAGCATTCTGTGGCTCCTGGTGGCCCATTTCCACCCATGTCTTCCTTCAGGTTCCATACATATTCCGTAAAGCAGAGGTTTGCAACCTTTTCTCTAGCAGCAACCCCCTTTTAAAATAGCCAAGGTATCTGAAACCCCCACCACCACCGTATTTGCATTAAATAGCATTTTCATAGGGTCAAGATGTCCCTTCTCAGAAAGCAGAGGCTTCTTTCTCTCCCCCAAAGGGCCCGTTTCTCACACATACACGTACACACTCACTTTAATATCCCAGAAGGTCAAAGAAAGAAGTATTTAATAAGGGCCACAACACCTAGAAGACAACCTGTGACACGCACACACCCAGAAAAGACGTTGCAACCCTCTTGGGGGGGGGTCACGAACCCCAGATTGAGAAGCCCGGCTTGAACGGATATTCTACTGCAAGGAAAAACTGGAACACTGGAAAGAAATGGTTTACCACAACTATAGGATGCTGGCCTTTTTTTTCCCAAGTGCGACAGCTGGCCGATGGTTGGGGAAGGTAGAAAAACCAATGGGGGAAGGAGGATAGAATGGCATCGGGCAGTCCCTACGAAACTGCTGTGAGGGTCTCTTAGCAGTTTTGCCTCCTATGTCTCCTGTTGATTTTTGCAAACTTCCAGAATCCCCTAAACCTGCAAATGCTTCCCTCTTCCGTGTAGATCATGTGGTTGCTTTTAATCAAAGATGGGACGAGTTATCTTTTTGAGTGACAGATACCAGGATCTGGGATAGCACTGCTAGCTGGGAGGTTCCTTGTGGTAGGCAAAAGCAAAGCAGTAAACAAACAAACAAACAAACGAATGAATGAATAAATGAATAAATAAATGAATAAATGAATAAATAAATAAATAAATAAATAAATAAATAAATAAATAAATAAATAAATAAATAAATAAATAAATAAATAAATAAATAAATAAATAAATAAATAAATAAATAAATAAAAGGCCACCGTTCCCATTCCTGCTTTTATTGAATGGAGTACTGGAGGGATTATATTTCACCCACAACTAGGAGCCCTTGGTAGCCACATCCTCTGAGAATTTGCTGAGCTTGCCATAGAGGCTGGGCTATTTGGGGAGGTGTGATCCAGAGAAGTAACTATCATATGCTCTGTGCCTTTGTGTTACCGCCTTGTGAGGCCTCCAAGGCAGGAGCAATCAAGCTTTTCTCCATCTCTCATAAAACTAGGCTACCGTGGAGGTCAGGCTGATACAATGGGTCCTTTTTAAGGTGAAAGGTGGGGTGAAGATAGGTAGATAGATAGGTAGATAGGTAGATAGGTAGATAGGTAGATAGGTAGATAGATAGATAGATAGATAGATAGATAGATAGATAGATAGATAGATAGATAGATAGATAGATAGATAGATAGATAGATAGATAGATAGATAGATAGATAGATAGATAGATAGATAGATAGATTCATCTGCTAAAGCTGGACTGTGACGCTGAAGGTGTTGAAACAAAGATTTTTATCATAAATGGAGTGAGAAATGCCAGATATTAAAGCTGGATTTAGAAAAGGATGAGGTACTAGGAATCATATTGTAGATGTACGTCAGTTATGGAAGCATTCCTAACAATTTCAAAAGAACATCAGAGTGTGTGTAAAGCTTTTGACTGCTTGGATCTAGAAAACTATAATTCATTCTAAAAGAAATGGATCTGCCACCATATTTTATTGTTCTGAAGTGTAACATACATTCTGAAGAAAAGGCTACTGTTGGGACATCATCATCATAGGCATCCTTCAGTCTCAAGAGACTATGGTATCGTGCTCTGCATGGAGGACTTGGAACAGCACCTACTGTGGCTGAGAAGGCCAATTCGAGAGTGACAATCCCTTCCACACTGAGGACAAATATAATCTGCCCCCTGTCCAGGTCCCTTATTTTGCCTCTTTGCCTCAGCCTGCTGGACAAGGGTCTCCTCAAATTGGGACATATCATGGACAGAAAGAAGAGGTGTCAGAAAAGCTTGCATTTTATCTCCATGTGTGTTTAATCAGTTGTTAAATTCTGACAAAAGAAGAGAGAAAATTGGTGGAAGAAACTTCACTTGTTTAAGACACACAGACAAGACCAAAGAGTTTCAGAAGTAAATCAGTTCCTGTTTTGTGGATGACAGAAAAGTATTTTATTGTGCTGGTCAAGGAACTCTACAGTTTGTTCTAAAAGAAATACTGTAGGTGTGCCACAACTTTTGAAGTCTTGATGCTTAAGTTATACTTTGGATAAGAGCTCAGGGTTTGAAGAAAATAGTACAGTAGTTAGCAAAGTCATCAGAGAACGATGCTTGGTTTTTTTAAAAATCTCACTATCTCTTTACAGGCAAAACTGGATTAGATATCTGATGAAGAAGGGGTGAAAATTGGTTGAAGAAACAGCAGTAATTTAAAATATGCAAATAAAACATATTACTGGAAAACAGCATGACTTGGAAAAAAATCTTGAGGAAAATTAAAGAACATGAAAATTAAAGGACATGAACACAATGTTCAGGGTAACAGCTGAACATTGTGTGGCATGTGCCATCAAGTTGATTCTAACTAGTGGCAACCCTAGAAGCATTAGAGTGGTCTTAAGTGACTAGATAGGCGGGATATAAATAAAATAAATAAATAAAATAAATAAAATTTCTGGGGCATGTAGAGGGAGGCTCGATCCATGCAAATGACTGAGTTTCATGACCAAATAGGATTTGATCCCAAATCTGAGTCTAGTCTGCCACTCTGCCCGCTACACTATACTGGCCCTCAGCTGAAGATTGATTGATTGATTGATTGATTGATTGATTGTATTTATATCCTGCCCATCTAGTCAATTGACCACTCTTCTGAATATGAAGAAGACAAACATTTTCAGTGTGATCTTTAATGTTGTCAAGGTAGAAACTGCAGATTTCCCATACTTGGTTCCATCATCCATTGAAATGGACACTACAGCCAAGAAATCAGAAAACTCGGACTTGGAAGGGCCTTTATGAAGAAGACATAAGTAAGTGTAAGGACGTGTCACTGAAGAAAAAGCGAAGATCATCTATGGTATTCCCAGTTGCAACGTACAGATGAGAAAGCTGGACAGTGAGGAAAGCTGAATTGTTCATATTGAGGTATTCAAGGACAGCTTTATAGTCCACTAGAAAGACAAATCTGTGGGTTCTAAATCAAATGAAGCCAGAACTCCTATGAGCAGGTGCCTCTAAGTCCTTCTGTTCATCAGTCAAGCACTATGCCTTCATCTCTCCGACTTGTGTGATGCATTGCTCGCCAAGCAGTTGCAGTTTTCTACCTGCAGATCCTGTTCTGGACACGAAGGACATCTCACTCCACACCTGCAGAATGGTTCCAACTTTTGGAAAAGCACTTCTGTGTATCAGCCTGGCAAGAGAAACGGATATGAAGCTTGATGGTGGTCACAACCCTGCTTGTCAAATGTTTATGATCTGTGGGCTGTTCAGCCTTCTTGGCACTTTTTTATTGCTTCTCGTTTAATCTGACTGACCGCTGGTTTTACTTTGTTAGTCTGATGTATGTATTTAAGTTAAAATGAAAGGAGGGGAAAAAAGAAAAGAAAATCTCAGTATTCCATAGGGTGGAGCCTGCCTCTGTTTGGCCGATAAACGAACCGCCACGAATCACCGAACTGTGCCCCATCTCTAATAGAATTCCAATAGAACCAACCTCAAGCAAGTGTAGATCTACTCAAAGTCGTGGTTGAGGCTCAGATGAGACCCACCTAAAGAACATCTTGGGAGGTCCTACCTCACAACGAAACAACCTTGGCTTTCATTTCTTTCTTTCTTTTGTGGTGACGAGGAGCATTTTCATTTCTTTTTTAAAAAATAAGCAAAGGGTTGAATATTGGGCCAACCGGAAGGGAAGAACCTGCCCAAGATCGAACCTGCTGTAGACTTTGCTCCCATAATAATGTAATCTATTTAGATGAGCCAGTATAGCCCGCCGTCAGGCTGCAGTTACATCAAATAATATTTGTGCAGGGTGTGTAATTACCTTTGGTCCTGTTTACCCGCCTAATTAACAGTTTGACATGGCAGCCCTGCCATGTCGACATCTGTCAGATTCTACCAGAGGCTCTGCAGGTCCCCAAGCGTCTGTTTTCCCTTCCTCTTTGGCGTTTCAAGTTAAGAGACCCCACCTGATTTTCTCTAAATTAAAGGCATGTCAAACCACATGAAACGGGAAGGGTCTGAAGGGAACCGCACAGGATGTGTCCTCAGAATCCATGGGAAGATGAAACAACTCCACCAGAGACCTCTTTCCCCCCTTAGTCTGGGAAAAAGTTCCTTTTGGAGATGGGAACTCTCAGAATCACCAGCCAGGGGCCACGCTGGCTGGGGTCTTCTGCAAGTGACCATGTATAAATTAAGTTGGTTTTTTTCCCCCCAAGCTCTATTACCTTGGCATGGAAATGCTCACTTTGGTGCTGGAAATTGGTTTATTTTTACGTGAGTGAAGGGGGGGGAATGCCTAATAGAAAACCAAGCTTCCAAAAGCCAGGCAAGTCCCAGGGTCAACACATCAGGAGGCTCGGGTTCAAATTTCCCCTTGACCAGGAAGACTCACATTTTTTCTCAGCCTGACCTACCTGAAAGGATAAATGGAGGAGGAGAGCCACATGGGCTGCATTCAGCTCACGGGAGGAAAAGCAAGAGATGAATGTGAAAAGAAATGGGAAATAAAAGCTACACCAGGGGACCAATTGGAAGGGAAGAGCCTGCCTAAGATCAACTTGCCATTGCCCAATTGGGAGCCATTTTTAAACATCCTTTATAAAGAAAGCTGACCGCCGAAGAATTGATGCTTTTGAATTGTGGTGCTGGAGGAGACTCCTGAGAGTGCCCTGGACTGCAAGGAGAACAAACCTATCCATTCTAAAGGAAATCAACCCTGAGTGGTCACTGGAAGGACAGATCCTGAAGCTGAGGCTCCAATCCTTTGCTCATCTCATGAGGAGAGAAGACTCCCTGGAACATTCTAGAGCAGAATATAAAGCTGTCAGTCTGTATGCATCTTGAAAACAACTGTCAAGTGGATACACTGTTGGTTATAGAATCGTACCCAGTCAGTGCTTATCAATGGCTCCTTCTCAAATTGGGAAGAGGTAACAAGTCGGGTGGAGAAGACTCCCTGGAAAAGACCCTGATGTTGGGAAAGTGTGAAGGCAAGAGGAAAAGGGGATGACAGAGGACGAGATGGATGGACAGTTTCACCGAAGCTACCAACATGAATTTGACCAAACTCTGGGAGTCAGTGGAAGACAGGAGGCCCTGGCGTGCTCTGGTCCATGGGGTCATGAAGAGTCGGACA